>NW_021604564.1:3080656-3082354 GCF_004785775.1 Grammomys surdaster | reverse complement strand
AGAAAGTCTTGAACTTACGACCTATCTTTTCCACATTAAAAGGCATTATCTACAAAGAGCTGCCTTTCTAACAGTTTTATGCAAATATGACCCAAAAAATGTGTCAAAATGCAGATTTATGTCAATAAGTGTGTGGTGAAGTTTGAAAGTCTCCCAGCTTTTGATGTGGACCACACACTGATGAGCAAGAGTCTATTCTATGTATTTTTGTTCTACCATGTAGCTAACAAGAGCAAGAATTCAAAGCAGTATTCACATGTCTGTAACATCAGAAGTAACTAATTGTAAAATTCCTCATCTTTGCCAAAAGCCTAGATTTCCCTTGACAAAAAATAAAATCAAAACACATTCTCTGTATCAATGTGTTGAAACTTAAAACATAGTTCCATTTGTGACTCAGATACCAGACAAAAGAAAATTTTAGACTGTTATACTCTGCAGTTAATTTACATAAGACAAATTGATAGTTTAATAATTTTTTATGTTGCTATATTGCTTTAAAATTGATATATAATTCTATGATATAAATTTTACCATTTAAACTATTTTCAGCTGTGCAACTCAATGGGTTAATAATCCCAGCAGTCGTGGCACACGCCTTTAATCCCAGCACTTGGGAGGCAGAGGCAGGCTGATTTTTGATTTCGAGGCCAACCTGGTCTACCAAGTGAGTTCCAGCACAGCCAGGGCTACACACAGAAACCCTGTCTCGAAAAACAAACAAACAAACAAATAAGTGAAACAAAAAAGTTTTGTTGATTTGTTTGAGTTTCACATCATCTCCCTGTCCCTAATCCCACTCATCTCCCTGTCTCTTAGTATCTGCCCTCTGCCTTTGTAATCTCCCTCAAAAGAAAATAACAGAACAAAAATAAAATAAAATAAAATAAACAAAACAAGCCTCTTTGTAATGGAATCTCTAGGGTGTCACAGTGTGTTCCACAGTATATCCTTTTGTCCACAAGTCTTTACTTGGAAATGTTCATTGTATTGTAATCTGTCATTGGGTTCCAGGCCTCTGGCTTTTGCTACACCAGCAATACTTGTGTAGAACTTCTTTTGGATATCCTGTTGTTGCCCTGTGTCATAGAGACCCTGCAGCTTTGGATCCCCAGGGTTGGCTCTTTCATATGTTGCAGCAGTTCATAGGTAAGGTAAACGTGGTGGTCTAGATTAAAGCCCTGAGTCTGGGCCTGGGTGGTAGATTAGTTAATCAAATCGCTAGCTCTCCAACACCCACAACACCAGCAACATCTCTACTGTCCTGTCCAACTGAAGTACAGGGCTGACTCTCCCAAGTGCTTCACCCAATAAGCTATGGGGCCAGCTTGGTACAATTCCTGGATACATGGTTTCAGGCCAGACCAAGGACATCTGTGTGGTCTTTAGCATTAATATGAACCAACAACATTGATACTGACCCCTGCTGCTGCAAAGCATTGAGCCCAGACATGGCTCTCAGTGACAGAACAGACTGAGACTCCACTATGGCCTCTTTTGGCAGGACAGGCTATCTACAACAGGCCACTCCACTCCACTACCACATCTCCAGCTTCATTTTTATTCATAATACTCAAGCTGTTTGTCTCTTTATTGCAGTAGCTGTGGCCAGGCCACATAGCAGGCAGACCTCAGGGTGTCACATTTATTTTATCTATCTATCTATCTATCTATCTATCTATCTATCTATCTATCTAT
>NW_021604564.1:3040440-3080646 GCF_004785775.1 Grammomys surdaster | reverse complement strand
TATCTATCTATCTATCTATCTATCTATCTATCTATCTATCTATCTATCTATCATCTATCTGTCATCTATCTGTCATCTATCATTTATTTATCATCTATCTATCAATATTTGTGTAGGCAAGATGTATATGAGTATTGTAATACTCTCTATTCAGTAATTTTCTTCAGTCAATTTAAACAGAACAGAGTGGCTTTCTTGAACTGAACTCAGCAGTGTGGAGTTCAGTGTCTCTTTCAGACTCACAGTTTTGTACTTGCATCCTTTAGAGCAGTGGCTCTCTATCTGTGGGTCCTGACCACTTTAGGGTCAGATAAAGCTTTTACAGTGGCCACAAATCAGGTATCCTGAATATTAGATATTTACATTACAACTTATAAGAGTAGCAAAAATTACATTATGAAGAAAGAACAAAAATAAGTTATGGTTGGGGGTCACTACAACATGACAAACTGTACTAAAGGGCTGCAGTGTTAAAAATATGGAGAATTATTGCTCTAGATAAACCTCCATACAATCAACTTGCCCCTCCTATGTTCACCAGATTCACTAGCCTGCTCTTCGTTGTTCTGCATGTTCTGTGTGAACAATTCATAAAAATGAGATCAAACCATTTGTGGCCTTATACATATTGCTTTGTGCATCTAATATAAAGTATTATTTTTGTTTTGGAATGTATTATTACATTATTTCATGGGTAAATGCTATTCTATTTTGTATGTAATGGTTTTCTTTTGACATTCATCAATTGATAGATATCTGAGTTTCTTTCTTTAACTAGTGAAAAGTGCTATTACAACAGTGGTGGACAATCATGTGTCAACATATGTTTTTATTTATCTTGGGTGCATCCCTAAAAGTAAAATTTCTGTGTGAAATTACAATCATATCCTGTTATTTTGAGTGCTTAATAACAATGTCTGAGAGTTCTAATACATCACTTCCTCACTAGAAGTTGTTTTTTGTTTTGGTAAGTTTGGTGTGTGTGTGTGTGTGTGCATGTGCATACATATGTATGTTGCTGTGCATGCAGGTACACATGTGTGTGTTTGTATACCCATATATACATGTGTATATACATATGTGTACATGTTCAAGTGTGTTGCAGGTGCATTTGAGTGTGTGTGTGTGTGTCTATGCATGTGTATATGAGGCTGCGTATATGTATATGTTCATGTGTGTCGAGGAACTTCTGTGCTGTGCTTGTGCTTGTGCTCATGCATGCATATGTGTATGCAAGTGTATATGACATGTTTGCTTTCTGTCAAGTTTTTAACATACTAGTTTTCATATATAGTTGATATTAGAAACAAACACAAAGCGATATTTCTGTGAGAATGACAGAAAATTTCTATTATATCATGCGTTTTACATTGTAAAGTCCCTTTACATCATGCTGGACAACCCTTCAATGAAATTTCTCTATCATATAGACTGTTCTATTTAGGTGATGTTTGTATCAAAGTCTCGAGAAGATAGATAATTTGCCTTCTTTCCCACCACTGTGTTGTTTTCTCAGATTCTGACTTTGACACCCTGAGCCTGTACTTGATACTGATCTTCCAGGCAGAGCCAATAGATCCCAAAGCACACTTTTAATCTTGACTTACTTTATTAGAGTCTAATGGCTCTTCTCCTTGAACATCCATAAATATCTCCAAATATTTCTCATCATTACACACACTTATTTATATTCATTTCCTACTTCAGTTGGTAGGGTTTTTTATGTCCTACCACTTAAATTAGAAACTTGACAATGGACCACTGCCATTTTTAATTTTGTTCAAGGAAACTATTTATTTTAAGTGTTCTCCTCCTCTTTCTTTTTGCCACCTAGTGCTGAACTTCAGACTTTTCTTGGGAGTGCCTTAGTTACTTTTCCACTGCTGTGATAAAGCACCATGTCCAATGCAGCTCACAGGAAGCAGGGTTTAGTGTTCCTGAGGAATAAGATCCCCTCAACATGACTGTGGGGAGCATGGCATGGGCAGGCATGGTACTGGGGTAGCAGCTGAGAGCTCACATCTCTATCCACAAACAGGAGACAGAGAGACATAGCTTGAAATCATGTGTCTGTTGAAACCTTAAAGCCTGCCTCAAGTAACATGCTTTCTCAAGCAAAGCTAAACCTCCTAATCCTCCCCCGAATAACCACTAACTAGGACCAAGTATTCAATTGTTCAAGACTTATCAGAGATATCTAATTCAAACTACTACACACTGAATGTTTAGGGCATTTTTTTCCGTTGATATTTCTGCTAGTTGGCCTTCTATGGTTTTTGTATCCCTCAGGAGTTACCAGGGAGTTTAGTTAAGCAGAATCTGGTCCTATCATTCCCTTATTAGAATGCTCAGAGTCATTCTGTCTACTATTATTTAAACAGCTATTTTATTCCTCTAGTGTGAAGACAGCCAATATCCTTCAATTTAGACCTTTAAAAACTCAGGTGACAATTTGAAAATGGTGTTATTAGTAAAAAGCGATATATCTGAACAAATACCACTTAGTTTTAAAGTAGAACAATGGTCTATTGCAACTTAACAGATGAGAACCCTCAAAGCTTAATGATTCCCTGGATGATTTGCACAGAACATTATTAAATCCTTGTACATTCTGTAGAAAGACCATTGCATATCCTTTACATATACAAAATAAGGTATATATGTAAACAAATCTGATTTCTCTAAAATTAGAACTTTGAACCATGTTTTCCTAATTTGATGTTTCCATAGGAACATATTACATATGGAAATTTTGTTTTAGGAAAACTACCATAAGCTGTGCATATTGTAGGAATAAAAATGAACACAGGAATAAAATAAAAATTAAATTTAAATTGAATATCTTTCATTAAGTTGTCACCTATAACAAGTTTTATAGTTAAAAAATTAGGTGTTTGCTAAAATCAAAATCAACATAAAACCAAGAGACCCACATGGTTTGGCTATACAAACTAGTAAGGCATATTTACACTATTATTTTTAATTAAATAAATGATTTACCATCCATTCTTTTGATCAAATTCATTCCTTATTCACTGGACATATTCCTACTGGAATTTTGTCAAAATGAAAATCTTTATAAATTGTTGGTATTCTTTTCTATTTATTCCCAATATGTATATCAGAAATGTCTTTGCTTTCTTCCATCCAGAGATATCTTTAATCTAACTGCAGCTTTCTGTCTCAATCACTTCCTTGGAACTCTAGATTCTTTGAGTCACTCCCTAAAGACACCTAGATTCTTTGAGTCCCTCCTTAACTATTTTTGCCTTGAGCCCTTTTATAATCTATCCTCTGAAGAAAGAAGCAAGTTTTAAATGTATAAATTGAAAGTAGTCGAAGACTGTCACCAGCTCATTGAGATTGGAGCTGTGTGTCTGTCCTGTATAGTTCCATAGGATCTGACCTTGTCTCAGTTTTGAATGTGTGATCTATCACTTTTCCTGTGACTTACTTGTCTCTAACTGTAGCCATCAGAGAAGCTGAATACAGGTCATATTTTTTGCAATTCTTTAGAAAATTGGTTTTGCTTCTGCATTGGTCATGGAACCAATGAAGTCTTCTTGATGTGTTCTAGCATAGTTTTTGTTCTGCCTATTCCTATCCATTCTGATTATTCTCATTAAACCTTGATTATCCATGTAAAATCCCAGTTTCCAACATCTCTGGATTCATAATTTTATTTTCTCTGGCTTCTTTTACTTCAATCAACTGAGATGTGAAAGTGTTGAGTGAAAATTTCTATACAAATACTAAATAAATCTGAAATTACAAATCCTTCTGAGTTGTTTGATGAATTGTTAGGTCCTACTACTCTATTGTACTTTGACTAGGAATCATGCATTTGTCTAATATAACTTTAATGAGTGGGGAAGCACCTTCATAGAGGCAGGGGGAGGAGAGACAGAAAGGGAGTTTGTGGAAGGTAATCTGGGAATGAGGTTAACATTTGAAATGAAAATAAATAAAATAATCAACAAAAAGAAAATAAAGAATGAGAACAGTGAGATTATAGGTATATAATGGTTTTAGGTCAAGGAGTTGCTGAGACTTGAAGTTTGGATGAGAAGAGAAGTGAAAAAAAGAACACTTATATTTATTACAAGTAAGTAGCTGAATGATTGCAACTAGAGTTGTAAATATGGTCATCATCGTCTCAGATCACAGTGCTTGGGTCAATCACACTCTCAGAACCTGCTAGCAAGAAGAAACAAGAGTCTCAACATGTTTTTCATCCTGGCTGTAATACGGGCAGATCTCTCATTTGAGGCACCTTACCATATCACACCCTTCATGCCCAGGCCTTACTTTACTCCTGTGCAAGAGGTGAAATACTCAGAACCTTGATTAAATCTGATGCTTCTCAGCTCCACTGATCCTGCTTGGCAGAATTGCTACAGCTCTTTTATTTCTGTACTTGCCACATTTCTTTCTAATGTATGTCCCAGGAAACTCGCAGCATTCTGTATTAAAACATTTCTAAGGTAGAGACCTGATATTTCACTAAGGTTAAGCTCACTGTAAAGCTTGATCTTTGTCTAAGTTGTAGTGAGTGACTACAGGAAGGAAATTTATGCCTCCTTTCACCAGTACACCAGCATCTACTGAGAACACTGAGAAATAAAAGGAAATAAATGTTAAAGATCCAAGCAATGATGCCAGAATGAAGAGTACATCTAATGTTATATCTACACAAAGCATGGTAGCTCCACACAGATCCTATGTATGTTTAGGTATTTTGAGACCTAGTACACTCATTAGCCACATGAACTATCAACTGGAACCTAAAAATCATCTTGTGCATATTATTATATGCACTCGATACTATATGCACTATATAGTACAATGGTACCATTACAACTTGATTGAGAGGCTGGGGAATGACTCCATAAGTATTGTACTTGATAGAAGAGTATAAGAATCCCTAGCACCCATAGAATGAACCCTATATTGTGGCATGAGCCTAGAATCTCAGTATTCAGAAGTGGAGTGAGGAGGATCCCTATGGCTTTTCCATCAAGCTAGATTAGTTCAATCAGTGTAGTCTAGGTTCTGTGAGAAATCTTATACAAAAAAACAAGGTGGAAACAAGCTTGAGTACACACATATCACACACATTTTATCCCAGCATTTTGGAAACAGAGACTGGAGTACCTCTGTGTGTTTGAGGGGAGACAAGGAGAGAGAGAAAGAGAGAGAGAGAGGGGAGGAGGGGGAGGGGGAGAGGGAGGGGGAGGGGAGAGGGAGGGGGAGAGGGAGAGGGAGAGGGAGAGGAGAAAATAATGTAGATATTAGAAGTTCTCTTGCTTCCATACTAACATATGTACAATGCATATAAATATAGTTCCCTTCCCTTTCCCACAGTTTGCTAATTAATTTTAAAGATGTAATGATTTTCAAACATTATTCAGAGATTGGAATGAATCAAAATAAACAAATACAGTGTTAGTGACTCAGGGCCCATGTTATATTCATGAATGGAATTAGAATTTTTATCAGCTAGGTTTGACTTCTAGATCCTTTCAATATACTCTATCTTCTAAAAAGTAATAGTGAATTTACCACTTTAAACCATTGCCTCATTAAAATCTAACAACTCAGCAGGTATTGACTGTTCCTGTCTTAATTTTACCAAGAGGAAACTTTAACCTTCTCACTTTGAGCAAAGTCCCCAGAATCAAGAAAGAGAAATTGATATTCAGAGACCAAGACTTTTCTCTAACTGTTATATATGTTGAGTCAGAAGAAAATTTCTGGTAGCTACACATTTTATATACCATTTTAAATAGAAGCTTATTTTGTCTATACCATGATAATCTTTACTTTTTTTGAATTAAATTATTATTTTTTACATCCCAATCTTAGATTTGCCTTCCTATTCTTCTCCCTGTCCCTCCCTCTCACCTCACCTTCCTGCCATCCTCCTATTCTTCCTTTCTCCTCTGAAAAGGTTCAGAAAAAGGGAGGCTTTCCATAGATATCAACTAGCTTTGGGTATCAAGTTGCAGTAGGCCTAGGTACAGCTTTTCCTATTGAGCCTAGACAAGGAAGCTCAACTAAGGGAAAGAGATTCAAAGGAAGAGATAACCCTTGCTCCTGCTGTTAGGAGATCCACATGAAGACCAGCTACACAACTGTAAATATTTGTATATAATATATGTATACATATGTATATATAATATTTCCATTATAAGCATATAATGTAAATAAATGCAGAGTGCCTAGGTTGATCCCATACATGTTCTCTGTTTGACAGTTCAATCTCTGTGAGCCCCTAAAGAGCCCAGGATAGTTGATTCTGTGTAGGCTTTCTTGTTGTGACCTTGACCTCACTGACTTCTTCAATCCTTAATCTTCCTCATTCATGGACTTCCCCAAGCTCCACCTAATGTTTGGCTGTAGGTCTCTGTATCTGTCTCCATCAGTTGCTGGTTGAAGCCTCTCAGGTGACAGTTATTTTAGGTACCTTTCTGGAAGATAATCTTTATTTGTCTTACACATAAACTTGTAGTGATGTACTTTGGTCAAAAATTTATGCAGAATCACCACAGTAAAAAAATGCTTATGTTCCTATACATGTCATAGCACTTCACTCATAAAGTTCTCCATTCTTCTCTGATTTTTTCCAGTCCTACCTTATTTCTGGAAAGTAGCTTGACACCATTAAACTAAGAACTGCCTTTCATTTTAATTACTACTGTGCACCAAGATGTTATTTATTTTGTAGCATTGATATGCAGGCACAGTTCCATTTCTCTTTTGTTCACATTATTCTGCTTTCTAGTGAGAGTCCAAACCTCACACTCATGTTTTGATTAAGAGAGTAATGCTTTATTAAAATTTTAACAGTGAGTTATCAGTGTGGTGTTATTCTTATTGAAAGAGCAACACAATATTCTTCAGCTGCTTTGTGAAAAGAACGAACTGTGATGTCTCTCCTCATTTTACTTCCTAGGTGTTTACAATGTTTTAAATCAATTTTACTGTTAAAGGTTTCAGGTTTTAGTTTGAGATGATGCCACTCCATTTTGTTGATTCAATTATCTTTAAATATATTGAAGGTGTGGCCTACCTTTTTCAACTATATTGCACTCTGAGAGGTGGAATCCCATTTACATGAAGTGTTAATTTTTGTTTTGAATTCTGCTTTGTGTGTACAAGCCATGCAATTTATTTGAGGAGTATTTGAGTATTTCAAAGTTCTCTTCAGGTCACTGAATTCTGCAGTATTACTTGACTACTGGAACACAAGGCCTGTAAGGATTTTGTTCTTGTTTTTTTTTTTTAAAGATACACTTAACACGGCACTGTTTACAGTTTATCTGTTTTCAGCTGAGTGAATCATAAGAAAGGAATTACTAAACCTCAGTATAATTTCTGAAAGGAAAGGTTAGGACAAGATACATCATTCTAAGATAAGTCATTCTAGTTTACTTAGATCCTGAATAATTGTAATCACTGCATCTTCTGTGTTCTGGAACCATGCATTTTGGTGGGTAAATGGGAATACATCCATGCACATTTTTTTTTTTTTTTTGCATCCTGTGCACCAAAGGCAGTAAATCAAAGTCTTCAAATCTCTTCTTGATGATGAAAGTTTCACACATTTCAGGGATGTTTATGATGCTGCTGGTTACTGGATGTTTCACACAAAGGATTACATGAATATATTCACAATGAACAATAAACTGTAAATGCTCAGGGAGATGCAATAATGATGGAAAATTTGAGTGTTATTTATCCATACAATTAAGGAAAAAGAAGTGTACAAAAATAATACTCAGACATAACAGTTTTAACTTTATCATTTGTGAATTTTACCTAATTTGACAGTGCAGCTCTCCTAAGGTAAATACTGATACCAAGTTTTGTGTGGCTTTATGGATTACTATTTTATTGTTTCTGTAATAAAGAAAATCAATCTTATAGTTTAATAAAGTAACCTTGAAGGTCAGAGTCAGAGTTTTTATTTATGCTTTGAAGGAGGGCAGATCAAAACACTACATAACCCCCCCAATACAGAACTAATACAAATTATACTCAACAATGAAACAATTTCTAAAATGACTACGACTCAGCAATAATTGATCAAACGTAGAATATGTTTTTATCTATCTTTCTCTCTTAAAGTGAAATGTGTGCATGTGATGCTTAATGAGATTTGAATTTAAAACTAATTTAAAAAATCTACTTCCAGGACAATTCTTTGAAATTTAACAAAATTAAAACAATATTACCAAAGAAATAGTCTGCTGCTAATCTATACCTTTATATCCTATTCATTAGGATTTTTAAAGACTTACTACGTATTAGGTCATGTAAGTACCTGAATATCCACACATTTTTTAGCAGTAAAGGAAAGTAAAGCCTGTTATTATATAATATTTTTAAAAATATGTACGATTTTGTTTATTCAAGGAAAAATATTTTAAATTTAAAATTACATGAAATAACATTGAAAACGTTTGAGGAGCTAAAAAGCTATATCATTAATAGAAAAATTAATTATATCACAGCAGGAAGTGGTCTCAAGAAGAAATGCCTAGCTGTGACTTTCCTCTGTTATTTAATAATTCCTCTATAAATTATGTATATGTATACATATACTTTAAGAATATAGATCATTCTAATTATGTAACTATATATGAAATAAAGAATATGTATATATATATATATATATATATATATATATATATATAAAGCTCTTATTACAGTAGGTTTTTGTATGACCATTCAAGAGGTCTTTGGTGTTAGCTGTTCTTCCATGGATTTCATCACTTGTTTCTTTAACGTCTTATGACTTCTTTTTCCCATGTCCATCATAGACCTTACCTACTTAAAAGTTTTGCCTTTCCTTTGATGATTACATTTGTTATTAACTGGGTTGGTTCAGAATTCCAGTTATCCATTTTATTTTCTAATTTCAATCCTCTTTCAAAAGAAAATACAGCCCATTCATGAGCCAAAAGTGTCCCCACGATGCTCCTAAAGCAACTTCCACTGTGATGTGTCTTGTCATATCCCCAGAGCATTCATTACCTTCTCTTAGGTCATTGCCTTGAAAGAACTCATAAAGTGGCAAGCCATATTGCCAGGTTGTCTTGGCTGTCACAAATGCAACTTATTTGGTGTACTCAAATGAAGTATCAAACTTTCCACTGCTGCGGTCTATTTAAAATCTTATCCAGAGGAATTCTTAGCTCTGAAATTTTTTTTCAAGACAGGGTTTCTCTGTGTATCTCTGGCTGTCCTGGAACTCACTCTGTAGACCAGGCTGGCCTCGAACTCGGAAATCCACCTGCCTTTGTCTCCCAAGTGCTGGGATTAAAGGCATGTGCCACCACTGTCTGAGCTCTGAATGTGACAAAATAATGAGGTTTGGATGGGTGAGTCACTATCTAGAATGACAACTAGATATATAGTCGATTTAAATGAACTATAGATCAACCCATAACTGGTAGATGAGGGTTTTGAAGTCATTTCCAATTTTCTTTCATTAGAAGCTGCTATGAATTATTCCTACACCAAGCACAGGTATGAGTTATACACTTGTTCTGTTTCAGACCTCTCTTCTTAAGTTCATGTCCAGCAATAAGACATTCTATATCATTTTACCTAGCCATTCTACACTGGTCAGTTTCCTTCCTTTCATCATTGAGTATGTCCTTGCTTTCTCATTAATTGTGGGATACTCCTAAGCTCATCTTTGTACAAAATGTTATCTCAGACCTCTATTCTACTCTTCAAAAATACTTGCTTCTGTGTCCTTACCATTGAGGAATGGCTTCCATTTAGATTTGTGTGACCTTGAGCTTGAATCTCTGCATTTGTTTTTACCTCCATGTTGTCACTTGTGAGATGAGGACAAAACCAAATTATTATTTATTTATTTATTTATTTATTTATTTATTTATTTATTTTTGAGTCAGGGTCTCACTAAGTATCTCTGGCTGCCCTGTAACTCACTATGTAGATTGGGGTAGCTTCAAACTCATGTAGCTTTGTCTGATTTTCCTTCCCGAGTGCTGGAATTAAAGGTTTGTACCACTGTACCTGGCAAAGGAATCCTTTTAATCCAATTAATATTGTAGGAAGAACACATTACTAAAGGAAATCCACACTGTAAACAGATCTTCTCTCTTGAAGAAAGTTTAGTCTACACTTGTACATGAATACATAGGCATAAGAGCTTTAATGTTATATGCTATGTGTGATAGAGTTGTGCATCATTCCTGCCTTCCATTTCTCTAGAATCTTTCTCTTTTTTCACTTGAGGACAAAAGTCATCTAGGCTAATTGAACAATTCAAAAGTTCATAAATAACTCACTTCTGGTAGACAATATTTCAGTTCTTTATCACTTTAAATCAGTAATTAAAATAGTAACATATTTATGAATTTTAGAATCTCAAAACTCCTTGCTGTAAAGCAGCCTTTGAAAATCAAATTTGTACTTAGCAAGTTTGCCAGGGTTCTGAGTTCTGATTATATGACCTCAGAGATTCCATCTAGTTAATAGTGTATAAAGGAGTTTTCTTTGGGATGAAATGTCTACCTTGTCTCTCAAGAAGCAAATTGTAACTTAGGTAAAAATTTGTCACTAAAACATTTTAAACAAGGGATTCTTTTAGTTTTTTTAGATGAAAATGATCATAACTGTAGTTATAAATGTAAAAATTTGGATTTAAACAGTAAATATATAGGGTTGTGAAAAATGGATAGTGATCAAGCTATAGATAACTCATGAAACTAAAAATGCTAATTCAAGTCCTAATTGTCACCATATAATAAAACATAAATGTAATGTTCTGAATTTCTTGATATTTCAAGTAGTACACAGAGCTTTTCATTTAGTATTATAATAATTTTTTCCTATTAGCATGCAGGGTGTTTTCATAACACCTAAGAATCTAAGTAATTAACTGAGAAATCTAAAATAATGGAGACTGGTGACTGGTGGATATTGACTAGAGTTGCCCATAAGCTCAGCTCTAAAATTCTGAAATATGACAACTATGTTTGATATTAGTTTTTATTTTGAGTAGAAAAATTTATATGTGTCTAAAACATTCAAATTTAACTTTTAGTGGTTTAAGTACTAGCTCTTTACTACTTTATTGATTTTAATAAGCACATCAAATAATTAACAATGTTAGGAATATGTTTATGTTAGCTAGAATTTTTTTAAATGGCAGAAGACAATCATTCCTAGCTGTATTTAACAAAATGAAAAAGAATATAAGGCGTGCTGTTGTTAATACCTATAGCATAAGGGATGCTGAAACATTACCTTATAATGTTAATAATACAATAAAACTGTCTTTGTGCATGCAATTTACATCCTCATTCTCAGAGAAATACACCAGCTACTTCTTGTTTCATTTTAAATATACTTAATAAATTATTCTTGAGTGATTAAACATGTGTTGACTAGACATTATCCATTTTACAGAGATCTAACATGCAGTAATAAAGGGCTTTATAGTTTATACAATGGCAGTCTTTCCAGGGATCAAGACAATTACTTTGACATTATGTAGCAAGAATGACCAGATCAATGTAGTTGCTTCAACAGTACATTTCCAGACCAAACATCTGTTTAGAAAAGCATCACAAAACTTTATCAGGTGTTTTATTTATATTAGAAGATAAATAAAGCAGATGGCACTACCTCATAGAAAATTAACAAATGGGCATCAAGATTCATAGGATTTCAAAATAAAAGCCAAAGTGAGGCTATAAAAGAGGGTTTGAAAGTTAGCATCATACAGCTTTAATTCTAAATAACTATATTTCTTTCTCACAATGTGTTATCCTTATTTTTCTCTTCTTACTTCAAGTTTGGTCATGATCTTCTGCCCAATATAACAGTACATGTGGAAAGGTATCTAAGTGAATTTATTAATGTGATTTATTTACCATTGTAATATTTTACTTCTGCTTATATATTGCTTCTTAACAAATGCTACATAAAAACTCAGTGTCTGATTTTAGAAAATACCACCAAAGCTGCAGAAACTATGCATTGTCAGCTTGACACAAAGCAGAGACACCAGAGAAGTGGGAATCTGAGTTGATGATCACTTGCATCACATTGGCCTGTAGTGTTCTTTCCTGATTACAAATTGATGTTGGAAGACTCATCTCACTAGAGATAGTACCATTGCTTAAAAGATAGGCCTAGGCTGTATAAGGAAGAGGAAGGAATCCAATATCTACCCCAAGAGAGGTCCTCTGTGGGCTTTACTTTAGATTCCTCCTCTCATTCTGCCCTTGTCTTTCCTCAGTGATGTATTATAATTTCTAAGTTCAGTAAACCTTTCATTCTTCTAGTTGCTTTGGGTCATAGTGTTCATTATATCAGTAGAAAACAAACTAAAACACATTGTGTAAATTAAAATGTTAACTGTATGTCTTAGTTAAAGTTTCTATTGCTGTGAAGAGACACCATGAACAAGGCAATGTTTAAAAAGGAGAGGATTTATTTTTAGACTTGCTTTAGAGGGCTAGTCCATTATCATCATGGCATGGCCATAGTAGGAGCATGATGGTACTTATGTTACTGAAAAAGTAACTGAGAGTTCCACTTTTTCTCAGAGGCATAGAGATTCTGGGCCAGTGACATACTTTCTCCATCAAATCCATACCTAATCTAATAAGACCACACTTCCTAATATTCAAATCTTCAAATAGTTTGAGTCTCTGGTGACTAAACACTCAAATATTTGAGCCTGTGGTGGTTATTCTTATTCAAACCACTATGGGTTTGGACCCAATGGGTTCCTGGACCCGTTGACTTGCAGCCATATCATAATGCAAACTTTCATTTAGTCCAACATCATAAGTTCCTGTACTCTATCATAGTCTCAACACTGTTTAGAAGTCTAAAATTCAAAGTCTTCTCTGAAATTCATGGCAATCCCTTAAGTTTAATCCCTTTGTAAAATCAAAATAAAGAAGCACATCACTTCCAATGTGTAATAGATCAGAATAGATATTATATTCCAAAAGGGAGAAAGTGGAGTATGGTGAGAAAATACTAGGCCGAAGCAAAACCAACAACCAACAAGACACACTTCAAATTCTTCATTTTCATGACTGATATAAAAGGACTTTTCAGATCTCCAATTCTTTTCAGCTTTTTTTTTTTTTTTTTGACAGCAACATACTTCTCTCTCCACTTTGCTCCACTTTTCAGGTTTCCTTGACAGGTATTACTGATTTTGGAACTTCCAATATCTTGAGGTTTCCAACATAATACAGACTTCACCTTCATAGTCTTTTGAAATGGCCTATCTGAGCTTCCATGCAGGAATATGCCTAACCTCAGTGGCCATCCTTAGCTTCAGAGAGAGAATCCACAACCCCTTTATTGTATCCTTCACTCTAAAGCCAAAACTATGTGGCTGACGCTGCCAAGTTCTACTGTGTAGGACCGTGAAAGGACAGCATGCTTTCTGGTCAAGCACTGGCTAGAAATTTCCTGAGACCCCAGGTGATCCTAAGGGACCACATGCAGCATGTATTTCTTCACACTACCAGACTCAGGCTTGTGACACAAAGCCAAAGACCTCCATAGAGTGCGGTCCTCCAGTCGTGTAGGACAACCCCCACTAGCCCCTCCACAGGTGGAGGGCATGACTACAGGCCACATAGCCTCTAGACAGATCTCCATATTAATGAGATACCTGAAGGCCCCAGGGGTGTAGCCAATCAAATATTCCTTCCCAGACCCTCCTTCTTGCAAAAGGTATTTAACCTCTGGCTAGCCCTGAAAATACCAGGGTACAGTTTTCATCTATTTTCCTCTATGACAATAAATGTCTTACGACCATGGACTATTTTTTTTCCCTCTTTGGGATCTGCCATCGGGAACAGTAGAGCAGGTCTTAATCTAAGAACTCTCTATATTTCCAGTCATGAAGACCACCAGCCACCCAACCCAAGCAAGCAAGACAAGCTAGCCATGACCCAGCTAAGCAATTCACTGTGACCAAGAATTCTCATCCCTACAGGATATGGCCAGAGCTTCTCCCTCTCCACTTCTTTTGGTTGCGGGCAAATGGCCCCATTTCAGTTTTGGCCCTTCCAAGTCTCCCAAGCAGCACCTGAGAGCCCAAGGGCTTGAGAACCAGCTAGTTCTGGACATCTTTTAGCCTGAGGATCCCAAAGCCAAGAGCTCTGGATCCCCTCTGGACCTCAGACTGTATTCCCCACCCCTGAACAGAGCCCAGCTGCTTCACATAGCCTAGTTTCCACCCAGCACCATCATGGAGTGAATACAATCATGTTCCTGAGCCTCTGTTCCCACGAGAGGCCCTAGTCACAAGGCAAGACAAAGGTGGGACCCACACATTAACCCAACAGGATCCATGTGAACACTAAGACCCAATACTACTGCTTGATGGTACATGGGTCTTCCTTTAGTTACACTTGCAACAACTTTCCATAGTAGAGGTTTGGTTTCTTATAATTTTCCTTAATTTCTTTTCATAAATTGGAAGCATAGCTTGGTGGGGTACTACCTTGTGGTCACCACTCTCTTTTTTCCATTTAGCATCACACTTTTCTTTAAACATTTTATGTCCTTGATCACTGAACTTAACTCTATTACACTTCCTGGTGTTCCTTTTTCTCTTCAAACTGTACATTTTGTAATTTTTTTTGTCTAGTTTGCCCCTTTCATTATAGGTCTGCCTAAAGTGATTACTATGTGGCTATTATTATTTAAACTATCACAATATAGAAGTTTAAACTTTCAAGACAAAAATCTAGGTAGAAGTTAAATCAATATTAAATCTCCTAAGAAATGTATTGGCTATTGAAGTCCAACAAAGATTTTTTTTAAGGTCTATACTCTAATATTTGGAAGGTTGCTTTATAAGGTTACAACCTCAGTATAGTTACTCTGAATGAGGGAGGGCAGCCAATAAGAGAAATTTTGGTAAATTGGAATAACTGTTATTTTGTTTGCTGCACAGCATCCATAGTTTGAAAAGTACATAAAGTATCTAAAGAATCACTGATCAGTTTTTTTTAAAACTACATTTTAATCAATGCAACTACATTTAACAGAATGTACTAGATAACTTGAGTTGCCTTACAACTGTGTCAAACTAGCTTTAAATTTCAATGCATACACATGGCTTTCCAAATAGATCTCAGGATTTGTCTCTTCCTGAGTGTCTTGAATCTCTCTTTTTTTATCTTCATAGCCCCTAGATTCTTCTGACTTTTTCACACTGTTACTCAAACAGCTAGACAGGAAGTGGAGAGGAACCACAGGTCATGAGGTCCAAGCCCTCCTAATAATCTGTACTCCATATTTAAAAATATAAGTCAACACACTATGGTAGCTATCCTTTTGTAATTGGGAAAAAACAGTATCTTTTTCTCTAAATGTTGAGTATTAGTTTTTAAGAGCTAAGGTCTTAGACTTAAATATCTCTATAGAGAAATATAATGTTTATCTTGAGGGTGAGGGTGATAAAAGTTAGGTGTAGAATAGGAAGAGAGGTGTTCTATAGAATAAAATCATGGAAGATAACAAACTGACTGTAAAATGCTTGTGAAAGGATTTTTTTAATTTTAGATCTGAGTTACCAAGTGTTTGTGAAATAATTTTGTTAGCAATAGGAACAGTACTATAGAATCTGATTTTTGTCTTGATTTAGCTCATTCCATATACACGAAGATACCTTTTCCTCTTGTAATATATGCCATGAAACAGTGATTACAAATTATATTTCAGTCAAGTCAGTAGTATTATTTCCTTATCAGAATGTTGAAGTATAGTTTTCTCACAACCCCCAAAATGATAGGTTTTACATATAAGTCATAAGACAATCATAAATAAACTATAAACATATGTATAATGCAGAATCATAAAATGTTGCTGCATCATTAAGAAAACATAAATATTCATAACACTTTCTACATGAAATATATTCCAATGTCCTATAAAATATCTATATGAAAGATAAGATATTTTAGTGGTTGGGAATGTCATGCATACCTGAAAAATCTTGATATATGTGATGACAACATTAATGAAGAAGCCAAAGGCTAACAATGTCTTTGATTGTTGAAACTTAAAAGATAATTTAGTAAATAATGTGGTTAATCTAACTTAAAAAAATCAGGATATTTAAGTAGATCTCAGCCATCTTTCTTTATTGTTGTATTTGTTTTGATGTTCAGGTTTTTCTATTTTAATATTTTTGTTTTAATAATAAAATTTAAAATAAAACTAAGAGTAACACAGCGAAGTTGCCATGACAAAAAAATAAAAATTAAACAAAAAAAGAGGCTAAGAGAAGGCACAAGTATCATAGACCTGTACTAATCTGGAAAGTATGGTAAATATGTAGAGGACATGGTGCAGATTAATGCAAGTCCTGTGTATACTGCTTAAGACTCTGAATTTACATAAAAGAGGTTCATATTTATTTAGAGGGCCTTGTTTTTACGGAGTCGTTTATTCCCTCTGGCTCTTATACTTTTGTTGAACCTCCTTTTCTACAGAGTTCACTGAGTCCTTAGGGGAGGGTGTTGATGGAAACAAACTATATAGGGATGAGTCTTCAAGGGCTCTCATTCAATTCATAATGTTTGGCTATGGGTGTACCAGTAGAAGGAAATGTCTCTCAAGATGAAGATGAGCATGGCTATGATCTATGAATATATCATTAGGGGATCTTTCATTGCTACATTTTTTTAAAAAAAGAAGTATTTGGTTTTACCTTAGGTTCCTGGACTTGATTGTCTAGTTCTTGGCCACGTAAATAGGAACAGATATGTGATCTTACTGTTGGCATGAGCCTTATGTCAAAACAGATATTGGTTGGTGTTTCCTACAAGCTCTGTGCCACCATTGGCATAACATATTATTGCAAGCAAGACAGAGTCAGAAATAAAGGAAAATTACAGAACTATTCCCATTATGAATATAGATGTAAAAAAATCAATAAATACTTTCAAGTTGAATCCAAGAACACATCAAAAAAGATCATACATCATTATCAAGTAAGTTTTTTCCCAGAGAATTAGAGATTATACAACACATGTAAATGGATAAATGTAATTCACCACATAAAAATTCTGAAAGGCAGACACAGTATGATCATCAAATTAGATAAAGAAAAGGTCTCAAACAAAGTCCAATGCCCATTCATGTTAAAAAAAAACTAGAGAGATTAGTGTTATAGGGGCATAACTCAGTATAATAAAGGTAGTTTAAAGCAAGGCCATGGTCCAACATCAACTTAAATGGAGAAAACCACAAAGCAATTCCACTAAAATTAGGAACAAAACAAGGATGCACACTCTCTCTATACCAATTCAATATAGCACTTAAAGTCTTAGCAAGAGCTATATGGCAACTGAAGGATATCAAAGAGATACAAATAGAAAGGGAAGAACAATATAGGTAAAATAATCTGAATAATAAATGAGCTATAAGAGGTTTCACTATCCTACAAAGAATGAAAAAGGATGGTACTACCACCAAAACATGAGTTGAAGACCCATACATAAATAAACACACAGCTATAGATACCTGATTTTTATGAAGCGAGAAATATACACTGGAAAAAGATGGCATCTTCAACAAATTGTGCATGTCAAATTGGATGGTGGCATGTAGAAAAATCAAAATAGATCCATACTTATACTGTGCAAACTTAACTCTAGATGCATCAAAAACCTTATCATAAAACCAGAAACATTAAATTCTGATGGAGAACAAAGTAGGGAGTCTATTTGGCACAAGAAAAATGTTTTCTGAACAGAGAGGAGAATGAAGAAATGGAGGGAATTGTGTAGATACCGCTAAAATTAAGGTTCATTTGTTAGCATAGGTACTAAGATCAATAACTAATAAATGGGACTTCATGAAACTGAGGAACTTTGGCATTTCAAACTATGCCATCATTCACAAAATGTAGCAATCTACAGAATAGGAAAACATTTTTTACCAGCTACACATCTGATCGAGAATTAATATCCAAGGTATATAAAGAGCTCAATAATTTAAGAACAGACTACAAAACTACAGAGAATTCTCAAATAAAGAAAAATCAACTGATTAAGAAACAACATTGTTTTTTCTTTTTAAAAAAATAAAGATATTTATCATATTTGTTAGAAACAACATGCTTCAGATTTAACAAAGATAGGTGAAAGCACTCCTAAACAAGGTGTCATTTTAGGGGACAAAGAGAAAGTCATTCTATCAGGTTGATACAGATTGTACATATTGCATAAATCTAGGATACTAAGAGAAAAATAAATATCACACATTTTTCACATTGATTCTACAATCTCCATGACCCACTTTATATTCTAGAGATGCAGACACTTACTTACAACTTTACAACTTGTTTTGTCTTCATATTCTTGCTTGCAGGCTTTCACCGTGTAGTGAGATTTTGTATTTCATGTGGCATTCTACATTGTAAGGGGAGACATTTTTAACAATTTACTCTCCCTGTACTGTCACTGGTTTTGTTTACAAAATATCTGTATCAACAATGACACATGAGGTGGGATCTGAAGCAGATTTTCAAGGAAACCACACAACTGTCTGCCCTTTGAACACTTCACACTGAGAACATGAACAAAAACAAATTATTCTGTCAGAACATTGTTTTTGGAGGTTGAAATATAGATATGTATAAATGGCCATATTTTAGGCTAGAACAAAGAAGTAATTTCAGGTAGGAATCTAAATTTTAGGCTAGAATAAGAAAGTAGGCTTCAGACATGAAAATGATCTTGGGCTAGGACAGGGAAGTAGGCTCAGATACTTTGATCATCCTGATAAGCCTTTAGAAACAGTGATTATGAGAGTGTTCCATAATTGAGTTTACTGGCTTGCTTTTTCTTTGACTATTTGTGTTTATTATACTGCTTGTTCCTTGACTATTTGCATCTATTGTATTGCTAGACACTCATCCTGGTACTGACCTTAATACATTCATGTAATCAAAATGGTATAAAAGTGAAAAGGAAGAGGGGGAATACGATAGGGGGTTCTAGGGAGGGAAAATGGGGAAAGGGAATGACATCTGTATTGTAAATAAATAAAATATCCAATAAAATTTTTCTTTAAAAAAAGAGATAGGGAGATGGGTAGATAGATAATAGACAGACAGACAGACAGATAGATAACATGAAGTAGTTGAGTGAATAGTGCAGTCAGGAAATTTCTTTGAAGAGTTGAGGGATGAAAGAAACAACATTCTTAGTCATTAGGAAAATAAGAAACAAAACTACTTTGAGAATTCATCTTATTTGTGAGAGTTGCTAAGATCAATAACACAAGAGACAGCTCATGCTAGTGAGGCTGTGGAATAAGGGGAACACTCCTCCATTGCTAGTAGGAGTGCAAACTTATACAGCCAGTATGCAATTTAGTGTGTTACCTCCTCAGAAAGGTGGAAATCAAACTACACCAAGACCTAGAGATAACACTCTTGGGCATATACCCAAAGGATGCTACATTTTATCACAGAGACACTATTAGTAATGTTCATTGCTGCATTATTCATAATATCCACAATTTGGAAACAACTTAGGTGTTTCTCAGTATTAGAATGGATGAAGAAAATGCGGTATATTTACAAGATGGATACTACACAATCATTTTTTTAAAAATGAGACTATGAAACTCACAGGTAAAGAGATAGAACTAGAAAAAAATCATCTTGAGTGAGGTAACCCAGACACAGAAAGACAAATATAGTTAGTATGTATTTGCTTATATTTTGATATTAGATAAATAGTTAATGATAACCAACCTGCAATCTGTAGACCAACAGAGCTTAAGCATAGAGTAAGGGTCTAGAAGATATAGATAGATATCACTGGGAAGAAAACTAGGATAGTTTTTTGTTGTTGTTTAGTTTGTCTGCTTTTTAGGGGATTTTTTATTGGATATTTTACGTATATTTCAGATGTTATCCCCTTACCCTATTTCTTGCCCCCCCCAGGAACCCCCTATTCTGTCCCCCTCCCCCTGCTTCTATGAGGATGTACTCCCACTTAACCCCCCCCCACTCCCACCTCCTCACCCTCGAATTCTCCAACACTCAATGTCCAGCTTTCATGGGACCAACGATCTCTCCCACCTATGCCCAACAAGGCCATCCACCCCTACATATACAGCTGGAGCCATGGGTCCATCCCTATGTGCTTCCAGGCTGGTGGTCTAGACCCTAGGAATTCTGGTTGGTTGGTAATGTTGCTCTCCTCATGAGGCTGCAAACCCTTTAAGCTCCTTCAAACTTCTCTCTAACTCCTCCATTGGGAATTCCTTGATCAGTTCAATGGTTAGCTGTGAACATGTGCCTCTGAACATGTCAGACTCTGACAGACCTCTAAGGAGACAGCTATATCAGGCTCCTGTCAGCATGCACTTCCTGACATCCACATCAGCGTGTACCTTTGGTGACTGCACATGGGACAAATACCCAGGTGGAATCGTCTCCAGACAGCCTCTGGTTCAGTTTCTGTTCCACACTTTGTCTCCATATTTTCTCCCTTGAGTATTTTGTTACTCCTTCTAAGAAGAACAGAAGGACCTACACTTGGTCTTCCTTCTTCATGAGCTTCATGTGGTCTGTGAGTTGAATCTTGGGTATTTCAAGCTTCTGGGCTAATATCTAAATATCAGTGAGTGAATACCATGTGTGTTCTTCTGTCACTGGGTTACCTCACTCAGGATGATATTTTCTAGTTTCATCCTTTTACCTAAGAATTTCTCGAATTCACTGTTTTTAATAGCTGAGTAATAATCCATTGTGTAAGTGTACCACATTTTTTGTACCCATTCCTCTGCTGAAGGACATCTGGGTTTTTTCCAGCTTCTAGCTATTATAAATAAGGCGCCTATGAACATAGTGGAGCATATGTCCTTGTTATATGTTGGAGCACCTTCTGTGTATATATCCAGGAGTGTTATAGCTGGGACCTCAGGTAATGCTATGTTCAATTTTCTGAGGAAATGACAGACTGATTTCCAGAGTGGTTGCACCATCTTCCAATCCCACCAACAATGGAGGAGTGTTCCTCTTTCCCCACATTTTCCCAAGCATCTGCTATCACCTGAGTTTTTGATCTTATCCATTCTGACTGATGTGAGGTGGAATCTCAGGGATGTTTTGATTTGCATTTCCACGATGATTAAGGATTCTGAACACTTTTTTAGGTGCTTCATGGCCATTCGAGTTTCCTCAGCTGAGAATTCTTTGTTTAGCTCTGTACCCCATTTTAAAATAGGGTTATTTGTTTGTCTAGATTCTAATTTCTTGAGTTCTTTATATATATTGGATATTAGCCCTCTATCAGATGTGAGATTGGTAAAGTTCTTTTCCCAATATGTTGTTTGCAATTTTGACCTATTGACAGTGTCCCTTGCCTTACAGAAGCTTTGCAATTTTATGAGGTCCCATTTGTCAATTCTTGCTCTTAGAGCATAAGTCATTGGTGTTCTGTTCAGGAACTTTTCCCCTATGCCTTGGTATTCGAGGATTTTCCACACTTTCTCTTCTATTAGTTTCAGTGTATCTGGATTTATGTGAAGGTCATTTATCCACTTGGACTTGAGCTTTGTACAAGGAGATAAGAATGGATCAGTTTGCATTCTTCTACATGCTGATCTCCAGCTTAACCAGCACCATTAGTTGAAAATGCTGTCCTATATACACTGAACAGTTTTAGCTCTTTTGTCAAAGATCAAGTGACTATAGGTTTGTGGGTACATTTCTGGATCTTAAATTCTATTTCATTGATCTTTTTGCCTGTCTCTGTAACAATACCATGCTGTTTTTTAATCACTATTGCTTTTTGCATTTTGCATTTTCTTTGACACAGAGCAGCAGAATTTCAGGATCCCAGAGGTAGCCTGAGTCCCAGGAGTTCTTCCACCCAAGAGCTCAGGATCACAGAGATATCTGAACTCTGAGGAGCTTTGATTGGAAAGACAGCTTGTCAATGTTTTCCCTGGTATCTTATGCACATGAGATTCTCTCTTATATTTCTTGTATTCTTTTGGTGATGCTTGCATCTATGACTCCTTACCTCTTTCTTAGGTTTTCTATCTCCAGGGTAGTCTCTATTTGAGATTTCTTTATTATTTCCACTTCCATTTTTAGATCCTGGGTGGTTTTGTTTAATTCCTTTATCTGTTTAGTTGTGTTTTCCTGAAATTCTTTTAGGGATTTTTGTGTTTTCCCTTTAAGGGCTTCTACCTGTTTACCTGTGTTCCCCTGTACTTCTTTAACAGAGTTATTTATGTCCTTCTTAAAGTCCTCTACCATCATCATGAGAAGTGATTTTTATTCTGAATCCTCCTTTTCTGGTGTGATGGGGTGTCCAGGGCTTTTTATGGTGGAATAACTGGGTTCTGATGATGCCAAGTAACTTTGGTTTCTGTTGCCTATGTTCTTGTGCTTGCCTTTTGCCATCTTGTTCACTCTAGTGCTACCTGCACTCACTGTCTCTGACTGAAGCTGTCTTTCCAATCAAAGCTCCTCAGAGTTCAGATATCTCTGTGATCCTGAGCTCCTGGGTGGAAGAACTCCTGGGACTCAGGCTGCCTCTGGGATCCTGAAATTCTGCTGCTCTGTGTGTAGTGTCTCCTCTAGAATGGTTCAGGATATGGTGTCTTCACAGCAGCAGACCAGCTAGGTGTCCTCCCCAGCCAAAAGAACCAAGCGAGGGGCATAAAGAAAGTTGTTTTCTGGGGCGAGGGGGGACAGGGTTTGGGTGGCTGATGGGTTCTGAGTGCCTCAAGCTCCTAGTGGTTGCTCTGGGGTGTAGGGTAGTGGGAGAGGGTCCTTACCTGCTGCCATGAGTGCAGTGGCACCTCTAGGATCTCTCAGGATATGGTATCTTCATGGTAGCAGACCAGCTTTGTGTCTGCCCCAACCAAAAGGACTAAGCAAGGGCTAGGATAGTTTTGAATAGAAGTGGTGAGTACTGAGACAGGAGGCTCACATACAGAGTGTGAGAAGTATGGAATATGTGTATATATACAAAAAATTAAGGTCCATTTGAGAGGAAGTATGGAAACCTAATACAGTAAAATCTAAAAATCTTTATATATATGTATGTATGTATGTATAGGCAATTTAAATTTAATTTCTAAATAAGCAAGGAGGCAGAGTTCTAATTGACCCTCTTGCTATTGGTACTGAGATTAGAATACATATAAATAAGTTTTGACCAAAGATGTCCCAAGGGAATTATCAAGCCACCCAGGCTCTTGCCAAATCTATAGGTTTCTCTCTACAAACTGACAGCAAGGCTCCATTGCTGAAGACAACAGTCCATAAATCACTGGACATGATGATGCCATGTTGCCTATGTAAAGCCTTAACCCTATGTTCTAGTGTCTTTGGTACAGGAAGGTACACTGCACTCTACAAAAGCAAAAACATAAATGTCAAGACAGCCACCATCCTTTCATCCACAGTGGTATAAAACTTACTGTCAAATGTCTTGGAAGCTTCCAATTAGTTTACTTTTAAAACTGTCTAAAACTACTACAGTAAGCATGCTTTATTGATAAGTCAAGGAATACTTTTTACTTAGAAATTATAATTAGTTAATAGTAACATGAACATTAAGAATGGATGTCACTTATTTCAGGACTTTTTTCTTGTTGGCTACAGAATCAAGTATTTTCTCTGTTGCCTCAATTTGCTCTTTATCTTCTGGCTACAAATAATTTGTATTCTGACAAAAGGAATCACAGGTACAATGAAATCCTAAATGAAGACAAGGGAACAGTATAAACACTTCATTTATAAGAATGAGAGCAATTCTGTGGTCAACAGGAAACTAACACAAGGGTTAATTAACGTCTCTCATCTAATTTCAGATGCAGGCATTGGGTCTCAAATTTACTGCGACATTAGCCTAGCAGTTGAGGTCATCTACAGAGAAGAATATCTTGGCATTTTAAAGGTATTCCCATTCTCATCCTTGTTTTAGTAAACACTTGTACTAGCAGCAAAATGCCTCACCATTTAATATACTCTTCCCTATTAAGGACTCATACCTCACAGAAAAATATTAATAACAGCTCAAATGTCTTTAGTTTATCACTTTGTTATGGGATAAATTATTTTTTAAGCAAATGAAGATTTCTGAACAGAGAATGGTAACCCCTTGCCACCCACATTATCATTATACTGTTTGCTACTAATAAATTGAAAAGAACACTGGATTTTTATAACCATATGTTCTATGGACATTGATGCCCAGCATCCTTTCAATTTTTTATTTTTTAATAAATAGGGATCTTTAGGTATTTCAACAGTGGTATATTTTGACTAAGGGCATTGTCTTACACCAGACTCCCACCACAGCACACATTTATTGAAAGTCTCAAAAGCATCTTGACTCTTCGAATATTTCTTTTCATAATTTTCTGAAAGAAGCCACAAGTGAGTTTGAAATAGGTATAAATTGCCATAAAAAATTTGGAAAACTGGAGCCAATATGTCTATTGTATAGGATACTGTCTGAAATATATCTTCAGGAAACGTGAGCTAGTCACTTTGATTATGATAGTCATGTGACTAATACTTTGAAAGAATATGATGAGGTATTATTGGTTTATCCACATCAGATGTGGAGGTCAGAGGAGTATTTTGGGACATAGCTTTCCACCACATTTGATGTAGGGTCTCTAATTTGCTGGTACATAGCACACAGTGTGTTGTCTGTCCCACAAGCCTCTGAAATTCCCATATTTGTGTCAGCCATCTTGCTATAGAAGTACTGGAATTACAGTGCATGTATATGTGTTTTTCATGAACTCTGTGGATGAAAACTCATACCCTTGTGTTTTTGTGTCAAGCACTTTACTATCTTCCAAGCCCTTTATCTTCCATCTGAATGAAGTAAACATATGAATACATGTAGTATACAATGGTAACCATATAGCTTATAAATTGATTGAAAAATACATTCTTATGTGTGCTCTGAAATAGTATCTTCAAATATGGCTTATATTTAGAAATTAAACTTCAAAATATCTTTTGTTCTTTTCTTTTTATTTATCTTTTTCTCACAAAATATATCTCTAAGGCAGCCTCCTCTCCCTTCATTTCTTCCAGTTCTCTGACACCTCTCCTTTCCCCTAAATCCACTGATCTTCTGTTTCCCTTCTGAAAAGTGCAGGCCTCTCAGGGATAGCAACTGAACACAGCATAACAAGATGTAATAAGACCAGGCACAAACCCCTCATATCAAGGCTGGATGAGGCAACCTATCAGGAGGAAAAAGTCCCAAGAGCAGGCAAAAGAGTCAAAGATAACTCTATTCTGTTAGGTGTCCCATATAATCTCAAGATAAACAACCTTAACATATACTCATATAGGCTTTATGATTGCTGCATCAGTCTCTGAGAGCCCCTATGAGCCTTGTTTAGTTGATTCTGTGTGCTATGTTCTCCTGATATCTTTAGCACCTCTGGCTCCTCAATCTCTCTGGATCCTATACTCCTTCCTCCCCCTTTTTCTGTGGGGTTCTCCAAGCTCCACCTAATGTTTATTTGTGTTATGGTTTCTTCATCTGCTATCATATGAGGGAGGAAGACTTTCTGATGATGATTGAGCTTGGTACCTACCTATGAGTATAGCTGAATATTATTAGGAATCCCTTCATTGCTTTTTTCTAATTGTATTTTGTTCTACCATAGGTCTCTGTTATAGGAAGATGAATAGCCCAAAGCAGCTTTCAGCTTTTGTAATTGTCATATTTGTGATTTGTGTGTGTATATGTGTGCGTGTTTCTCTGTTTGTAAGTGTATTATAAAGTTTTTATTATCAAATTATGTATAAATACCATTCATAGAATAGTGAGTTCATAGTCCTGGGAAATTGACTTAAGGAGCAAATCTAAAACAAATAAATAAACAAGCAAAGCAAAACTATAATACTGAAGAGAATGCCACACATAATCAGAAAAAGTTATAGACATGTTTTATTGAATAGAATTTATGATGATATTTACTATCTATTAAAATAAAACAAGTATTAAGCAACAATGAATCAGTACAAGGATTTAAGCTAGATCTAAAGCTTTGCATACTTTGCTTTTAATAACATAAACATCATGATGTTATATACTCTGTAATAAATATAGTTATTGCAATTTACAATACTAACCAATATGTGCTAATGTAACTAATTTACATGTAGAATTTTGCTCACTCTCAAACAAATCTATTATGATTTTATTTAATACATGAGAAAAGTAATACAAATAGTTGCATGATTACCCAACATCAGATTATTAGGAAAATTACATTTCTTTAAGTAATGTGGTATGCTACACAAAGTATTCCATATTTGTCTTGTGCTTTCGATGAGTTTATATTATTATGCTACTTATATATTTTGAGACTTGACATTTTTGAAGACTAGATTTTGTAAATTAACTTTTAGAAAATTGAAATAATTTATTTGCTGTCATATACTTGGAAGTGGCAACATGAGCTCAGCTTATCACAGAGTATTGTTGGAGACATACAGAAAGATTGCTCATTCATTAAGACTTTAGGTGTTTAGTCTACAAATCCATTGTATATCGTCTCATTTGAAATTAATTGGCTAATTATAGAAATTCCATTTTGCAGGTAAGAAAATTGGTACTCAAGTGATTATTACTTGCTTCAGACTGCCAATTCTGTGCTTGTCCTCTGACTCATCAGTTGAGGGTAAGAAACATATTTGATGCTAAAATGTATAGATAAATGAAGGGGATGATAAATTGAACTCTGATGCAGATGCACTTTGGTTGCCACAAATAATGTAGAAACAGAGTCTGGAGAGATCTGTGGAATTATCATAATCTGTAATTTTTTTCTGTGCTTTCTTGGCTTCTCATTCCATGTTAACCTTAACATTATCCCATTATTTTAGAATAGTTTTTCCAATTTAGATTCAGCAATTTCTTTCACGTTTCCACCTTCCTTCCCTCTTTATGTTTCTATGTGACAAATAATGAGAATGCACAGATGAAATACGCACAGTTAATGCTTATAATCATACTTTCTTGGAATTTGTTTCTGAATGGAGAAGTTGTTGTTGTTGTTTTGTCTTAGGCCAGAACCCTGGCTCAGCTCCCAGTTCTAAGCAGTCAAAGATAAACCCTATTGGCAGATTGCATGCAAATCAGTGTTACCAACAGGATTCCTCTATTTTCAACATGTCTGTAGTGTTGTGCTATTAATTTTATATCAACTTGACACAAGCTAGAGTTATCTAAGATGAGAGAACCTGGAAAATTCCTTCATAAGATCCAGGTGCAGAACTTTTTTTTAATTGGTGATTGATGTATTATGTCTGGCACATTTTACTTGGTATTATCCCTGGGCTTGTGGTCCTGTGCTCTACCAGACTGTAGGCTGGGCAAGCCATGATGAAAAAGCCAGTAAAGCAGCACTATTCAGTGGCCTCTGTATCAGCTCCTGGTTCCAGGTTTCCACCCTGTTGGAGTTCCTGTCCTTGCACCCTTTAATGAATGACAATATTGAAGCATAAGACAAACTCTTTCTTCCCCATTTTTGATGATGTTTCTTCATAGCACAAGTAATCACAACTACAACAGGCATTCAAATATTCAACTAAGAAAGTGATCCACACCAGAGTCCCTTAAAAACATGACTAGCAACTATGTGCACTTTGTCTACTGGCCTGACTTCTGGACCTGCATATTTGTTACCTGGTCTGGTGTATAGCCTCTAGGTCTGGAAGGACCAAACTGTTTTCAACTTAAAACTACCAGTAGTGCTACCAACTTCCTGCCCACATGCCAACCTCTGAAATGAATTACCTGCTGGGATCTATGCAGTTAAATGCTGTTTAATGGTCTGCAATAGCTTGATTTATTCATGTTTTAAGAGTCAAGTCTGTGAATTCAGCAATAAGGGCATACTGTAAAGTTTTGGAAGGCAATTAAGAACATCTTATATCCTGATTTTTACACTGGTACTAAGATCCCTATCCACATTCACATACTTGTGCAGGAAGCACCTTTGCCACTGACTCATTTGTCTGCCCTCTGTATTATGTCACAGACATAGAATTCCTTCTTGTTCAGGCTGGGTGATGTTAATAGTAATTAGTGGGTTCAGTTGTCATCCCTATCCACCCATTAAAACTTCCCATTAACCCTTCACAAAGTATCTTAAAAGCCATTAGTGATTTAGATGCATTAATGGAATACAAGTTTTGCAAGTGTATTTTTTTATAATTTTATCATTTTCTGCAGTTATTAACTCTATTTTTCTACAAAGAAGAAATTTGCATAATCAAATATTTTATGACAGGACCCAAAAGTTATCTAAGATTTTCTATTTATTATTTCACTACTTTGATAATTTACGGAGTAAAAAAATTCCAAAATGGTCACAATGTTACAGTTAAAAACAATTCAGATTTTAGAGAAAAACTTATAGATTAAGAATCTTCAGGTTTTTCATGTAGTAAGGGAAATGAGTTTAATTTAAAAAGAAAAGAAAGAAGCAAGGATTTAATAGGATTTAGTGGCCTGTCCTCTAGCAACAACATGTGACTTTGTATATTAAATGACTTTTCTGAAATTTTCTATTTTTATTCTTTATTGTGCTCAAGTGTTGCACTGTATTTATTGATTTGGAAGGATGAATTCTCTTTCTACCTCCAGTAGGAAATCATCTTGATTATGACATGTAACTTTTTTGATGTAGGGTTGAATTCAGTTTACTTGTTGAAGATTTTTGGAGGTTCATGGGCTACTGGTACACAATCACATTATTATAATCTTCTCTGTTTCTCTTAAGTAGATAATGCTTGCCTCATAGTATGCATTAAAAAGATGTCTCCATTCATTTCTTAGACTAATATGGAAAGAATTGGCATTCTCCATTGTTTAGAAGTTTTTCTTCTTTAAGAATATTTAAAAATAACAAGAAGAAAGGGTTGTCAATAAAAATCATCGTCATGATTTGATAACAAGATAGAGTGCTAAATGAATGTTTATCTATTTCATGAATCAGCAATATATATATGATATATATTTTTTCCGTAAGGTTAATTTTGAGAAACTGTGCCCTGTAGAAGTTAAGCCTGGCTCTGCCTCTCAGCTCCATACTCCCAGAAAGAAGACTCATACTCAAAATATATTTACAAACATCATGGCCATACAACTAGGATCTATTCTGAATAGATCATACCTAAAGATAACCCATGTATTTTAATTTACATTCTGCCACATGGCTGGTTATCTGTGTTTGAGTACTATATGTCCATCTCCTCACATCTTCTCAGGGGCTCTTTATATACCTGATTCTATCCCAGAAGCTTTTCTCCCTCATAGATGTCTACTTCTATTTCCTGCCTAAGCCATAGGCCATACAAAGGCTTTTAAACTGACAGGTGATAACATCTATACAATGCACAAGGTATTACCTCTAAAATGCTGGGCTAGAAAATAAAAATAGTAATCAAAGTAGTAGCAGATGGTTTTAAAATTTGAGTTTCTTAAACATTTACATATCAAACTTTCATATCAAAACTACTTTGTAGTAAACTTAAGAATATGCCTGTTGTGCTCTTTCTTATCGTTTGACCAACCTGAGAACAACATCACACACATGTCAGCATCTTGCAGACTTTATGGCAGTAGTGATTTCTTTCCAACCACTAGCTCTTAGATCGACAACTTCAGTGCTAGTTTTATCCAGAGAAGCTTCTAGGCATGAATTAGCCTTCTGAAAGACTGCAAGCATTTAGTCAATCTGACAAAGAAAATAATTCAAAGAAATTCAGGCAGTATTGAAAGTTCTGAAATCTAATATTATAAATAATGACTTGATCTATTGTGGCTGTTTATATCTTAACATTTGATGGCATAACAGTTTTCTGTGTTTTGTTTGAAAATTTTACTAAAGTTTACAATCAGAGTTATGATAGAAAAAAAGTACATTTTTATTGATAATGAATTGTTAGGTCTTTGTAATAGTCAGAAGCAGAGAATGAACATTTAAGACTCATTCCTTAAATACTAATCTCAATCTCTATTTGTACCCTCTGTAGTGTGACTCTCAGAGCAGACTGGAACCCTAATTAGGAGTCTAACTTCCCTTTGATGTTGACAGAATCTCTTATTAGTATTAATGTATATGGAAGAAAGAATAGATCTTTAAATAATTTAAAAACAGCTTTGTGTGTTATGAACACAGACTTATGAAAAATTTAATTATGTGACTTTTACATATTTATACAATGTGCATTGAAACATACACTCAAGCATTGTATATGACTATATTTAGGGAATAACTAAAAAGTTTTACCATTAATTATGTTGACATAGGGAGTATCCTTTTGTGTGTCTTCATTGTTTCCTAGAAATGGCTGTAGCACTTCTCAACAATGATCCTCCTAGTTTTCAAACTCAGTCTCTTCCAATTCCCTTTCCTAAGATTTCCCAAAGTTGTGTAGCCATGGGAAACTAAATAGGCAGTTCAGTGTGTCTTTACATTTAAAGTATATGAGAGTACATACTCAAGAGATGTTTCATAATATTTGATCATATTTGATCAATATTTGATAGTATTTTTCATAGGTAACTGTGAAATACAGCCAGAATTCTTCTTCAGCCAAAAGTGATCTAGTATGTGATTTTAATGTTTAAACCCTAAAGTTGTACTTGACACAGAATAAAAAAAGCTTGTCTATCACTTTCAGAGTGAGAGGCTTAGGGATTTTGTTTGTCAAAAAGATATTTTTTTATTATGGAAGACTCTTTGTGTTTTAATGAAAAGTATTATGTAATCTACATATTTTGGTCTTATTGTTTAAATTATAATTTAAAGAATATTTCAAAAGTAGAAAGTTTAAACATAATCCTAAGGAGGTTTGTATTTAAGGATTACTGGTATAATGCTAAGAAAAAGTCTAGCATGGTATTTTAACTGGTTGAGATTTAAGACTTGAGCATTTCAAATTTCCTATATGCATTAATTTTTTTTATGTTGTTGTTACAATACACTGCCCCTGAAAGGCAGGCCTGAAATGGTTCAGTAAAGCCCCCTTTGAAGGACTCTGCACAGGTCACAGAATAAACAAAGCCAAGGGGCAAGGTCTTTGTTATGCATGAAGCCGCTGGCCATTTCAGAGCAGCTCTGGGTGTCAGGGAACCGAGTTGATGACAGATGGTGTGGCTGTCCTTGCAAATTTTTCACCTTCAAATGACAGCCTCTGTGGAGATAGTCTGTAATCACTGGAGAAAGATCCTCTAAAAGCCACTTGATAATTACATGAAGGGAAACAGTTTTTATTTCAGGTAGAGTTCTGGCCTCCTTTGATATTTAAGAAAGCTTGGATGTTTGTAGTGAAGACAGGCAAAGGAAGAAAAAAAATCTCTGCTGAAAGAGCAGTGTTCGCCACACAAAGCAATAAACAAGAAAAAGCATAATCAATATGCTTTCAGAATCTGTCTTTTAAGTGAATATATTGTTTGGTTTGCTGTGCTTTAAGCTTTTAAGCAAAAATATCTCTTTAAAGAGGAAAACAGTGTGGACTAAGTAACTACAGCAGATTTCTTTTAGATAACCAGGCTAGATATGTTCTAAAAAAGTAGTACACCGTTTTAAGTAGCTAGTTTTAACTATACCATCACTGTGTGGCTTGGAAGCTTACAATAGATCTTTTTCCATTTCCATTTTTTTCTCACTGAATCTCTATAGATAAAGGGATAAGGGAGAATTCTATAACTTCATTAAGAATTCTGTATTTATTTTGTATTTAAGAACAGTTAATTACATTGCTTATTTAAAATGTATAAGGAAAGATTTTTTTTTACAATTCTGAGTGACAGAGAGGTTTTTAGCTTATATGATCTATAGATTTGTAGAGGCAGAAAGCATTATAAAATTAAGACATATTAAAAAGGCTTGGTGAACTTGAATGCAAACATTGTTTGAGCTTGATTTTAATGAGTGAGCCATTACTGTCATCTGCACTTCACATTTACCTTCATGTGCTAGAATTTCCTCTGTCATACACTATGGTCTAACGCATAAGTCAACGAGTAGGATAAGTTCAGGACAGAAAAATCAATAGTTCATTATTTTTATTAAATTATTTGTATGTTCCTTTAGTAACTTTATTAAGTGTTAAAAATGGAGAATTACAATCAGACAGGGATTAAACTATTAAATTGTTGGTTTATGCTCTTGAAGGAGATTTTCATTTAGGCTCTGTGCAATATGAATATAAATTTTCTCTGGATAAAATCTGAGATAGTCACATTTACGAAGAGAGTACAGTTACATTTGTGACAAGGATGAGTGAACCTCCATGTATGCCAGGTTGGCCAATTCTATAAATTATATTGATCTTTATCACTCATTTCTTCCCTTTTAAGTATTTATAATAATTAAACTCTCCCATGCTATATACACTCTGCTAATATATTCCTTGAAGTATTTGTGTAATCCCATTGTATTTTGCAGTTGACTTGTTACTTTTAGGAAATGTAGATATGATTGATTGAATTCTCTATATCTGGGAGTGTGTTGGTTTAAATAAGAATGGTTCCTGTAGGCTCATAGATTTGAATGCTTGGCCACCAGGGAGTGGCACTATTAGGAGGTATGGCCTTGTTGGAGTAGGTGTGGCTTTGTTGGAATATGTAAGTATTTATTGAAGGAATTGTGTCACTGCATGTAGGATTTAGACTTTCAGAAGCTCACACCAGGCCCAGTGATTTCTCCTTTTTCTGCTGCTTACAGATAGAGATACACAACTTTGGCTCCTTCTGCAGTACCATGTCTGACTACACACTCACCATGGTAATAATGAACTTAACGTTTGAGTGTGGAAGCCAGTCACAATTCAATAGTTTCTGTTATAAAAGTTGGCATTGTCATGGTGTTTCTTCACAGCAATAGAAACCCTAAGTAAGTCCAAATAAGGAGTGGGGGTGAGAAGGCAGGGATTGTGGGGAGATGGGAATGGGGGCTAGGGGGTGTTACAACCTTTAGCTCTGCAAATGTAAAATTTGGAAAAGAAAGAAAGAAAGGAGGGTAGAATTAAGGAAGTGAATATGTGGAAAGGGAAGAAGAGATAAGAAAGAAAAATATGTAACAACTTTTCAAAGTCAGTCAGCTCAACTTTAATGTCTTTGTATTCCAAGTTTGCTATTTTGTCTTTGTTATGTTTTATTGTGTGATTACTTGTAATATTTTAAAAACTCACAAAATACAGGCTTGTGTAATGGTCTCCATAAAGCTCAAATATTATTCAATGAATGATCACCATGCATTTAACATTACATGGAGAACTACAGTCAAGAAACATAAAGGATTAGACAGTCCACATCTTTGCCAAAGATACCTTCATGGGGAACAGCCCATTCCTTATTTCTGTTCAGCGGATATATAGAGATTCTATCTTTTTAGATCCCTCTCATGTCAGAGTAGAGTACCTGGTCACACATATCACTAAATAATTTCTATGTGTTAAAACTACTCTAAAAGTGACATGTTCATATTATGGCAAACATGTGTTATTCTTGCATAATACAACATAATTCTCAAAGAATTTAATATGCTTAAAGAAATTGGAGTTAAAACTGTAAGAACAAGATGCAACATTTTTCATGCTGATTTAACCATTGGGCTATGTATATTCTACAAATAATTCACAGGACTCCTATCCCTGAAGAAAGATGGGACCTTGATCTGTGCCATAGATCCTTTGATCCACACCTGTGGTATCATGGAAAAAAATATAACAGAGGGATGAATCAATTTTGGTTTAGAATAGCTCTTAACTCTTAAACTATCCATTTTCTCCAAGTCATCAGATTTTAAACACAGTAAGACCACCTATTAAGTGACACAGAATACATTTGTAACCACCTAGATACTTTACATCTCTTGGTCCAACTATATAACACTAAATTTATAAAGTTAATAAGATTAAATTATGTCAATAAACTGTCAATAAAAACTATGAAAATGGCAAAGTACCATTCAGTACAAACAGAAAAAAATAGTTATTTCCTAAGTCAGTTATACGATGAAACATCACAGTATATAACTTTATTGCTTTATGATCTAACTTTGTAGGGATTATAACTCAATTTCATTATTATCAAAAAGGATAAAAAACATCAACATAATAACCTCCTTGAGTTTATTCTCCTACAATTTCATTACTCATAAAATGAAGATAACCACGTAAACTTCATATTGATGTTCTAATGCTCAAATTTAAAAAATATTAGATGAAGAAATATCTTGTTAGAGATATTTCTTCTTTTTTAATTAATTATATTATTTATTTACATTTCAATGTTGTCCTCTTCCTGATCCCTCCTTCAGAAGCCACCCATCTCATCACCCTCCCATTAACCTCTAAGAAGGTGCTCCTCTCCCCACCCACTCCCTTCACCTCAACTCTCTAGCATTCCCCTCCTCCGGGGCACCAAGCCTCAATAGGACAAAGCAGATCTCCTTCCACTGAGACCAACCAAGGCAGTCTTCTGCTGCATATGTAGTAGGGCCATAGACCAGTCCATGTATGCTCTTTGGTTGGTGGCTTCATCCTTGGAAGCACTGAGAAGTCTGGCTAGTTTATACTGTTATTCTTCCTATGGGTTGCAATCTCCTTCAATTCCTTCAGTCCTTTCCCTAACTCTTCCATTTGGGTTCCCAGGTTCAGTTCAATGGTTGGCTGTAGGTATCTGTTTCGATCTTCGTCAGGTGTTGGCAGAGCCTATCAGAGGAAAACCATACAAGATGTCTGCAAGAACATCTTGGAATCAGCAACAGTGGCAGAGTTTGGTTCCTGCACATGGAATGGATCCTAAGTTGGGCCCTTCACTGAATGGCCCTTCCTTCAGTCTCTGCTCCATTTTTGTCCCTGCGTTTCCTTTAGACAGAAACAATTCTTGGTTAAACATTTGGAGATAGTTGTGGGGCTGGAGACCATGTCTATCTACTGGAGGTGATCTCTTCAGGTTCTATCTCTCCACTGTTGGGCAGTTTGGATAAAGTCATCTCCGTGGGTCCTGGGAGTTTCTCTCATCTTTGGTTTCTGGGACTTTCTATTGGTTATCCCTGTTCCCCACCCTATACTACTTCATATTTATATTAATTCTCCTGCCCCCTAGGCTTCTCTTTTGTAGCCCCCTATAACTGCTCCTGCTCCCCACTTTTTCCCTTTCCATTCCCTCTCCTGCCAAAGTCCCTCACTCCCTCTGCCTCTCGTGATTATTTTGTTCCCCCTTCTAAGTGGTATAGAAACATCCACACTTGAGCCTTCCTTCTAGTTAAGCTTCATATAGTCTTTGAGTTGTATCTTGGGTATTCTGAGAAGTTGGCTAACATCTACTTATCAGTGAGTACATGCCATGTGTTTCCTTTTGAGTGTGGGTTACCTCACTCAGGATGATATTTTTCCAGCTGCTTCTATTTGTGGAAAATTTGTGATGTCTTCATTTTTAATAGCTGATTAGTATTCCATTATGTAAATGAACCATATTTCTGTATTCATTCAGATGTTTTTTCCAGCTTCTGGTTATTATAAATAAAGCTGCTACAAATATGGTCAGCATGTGTCCTTGTGATATGGTAGAACATCATTTGGGTATATGCCCAGGAGTGGTATAGCTGGGTCTTCAGGTAGAACTATTTGCAATTTTTTGAGGAACTCCAAGAGTTATTTCATAAGAAAAAAATGTTTGGGAAAAAGTATTTCCAAACATACCAACACGTTCCTGAGTGCCCTTCTCACCAAATCTCTGGCATACATCATCGCACTTATCAAAGAGTACTCAAAGTAGTAATAGTCTTGGTATTGTGATTTGAATTAAAAGTGTTCCCCATAGCCTTAGGTTTTTGCATATTTGGGAACTTTAGAAGGTTGAAATATGCTAGAGAAAGTACATACTTTTGAGGGTTTATAGTCTTACACACATGACAATTGCATTCTCTGGTTAGTGAAGATGAAGATGAAGATGAGATGTCTCAGACTTTTCCTCCTGCAGTCTGATACAATGCCTTTTCTGTCATTAGAAACTCTCCCCTTGGCATTATAAATCAAAGTGAATTCTCTTTCATAAATCAGTCTGGGTCATAGCGTTTTATTGCAGCAATAGCAATGTAAGCAAAAATGCCTAGGATAGGAAATTAAGATATTCTATGCAAGTAGTCAAATGTTGAGCCTTTCATTCTTGTGTGGTCATTTGAAAGAGAAGCTGTACTCAGGGCTTAAAAGTCACCTGCATTGCTTCTGTGACTGTTTCCAAAGATAATGGAAGAATAGTAAATATTATTCAGAAGATTACCTGGCATCAAAATGTGAAATCATTTCTTTCTTGTTTTGTATTTACTCTGAAGGCATTCCCCCCCCTCAGTAGTCTATAGTAGAAAACAGAATTGTGCTTTTCATTAACATGTCATGGAAAAAACTTCTCAGTTAAATCACTTTTATATTTTTCTCCACACATCTCCAGGAAGATGTGAACTTGACTTCAAGCTTGGTAAACAAGTATAAGAAATGTGAGACTTGGTTAAAAAAGAAAGGAGAAAGCAAAGACAATCCCATAGAATGCAGATATCCTGTCAGTATTTATTCCACAAGGGCACACATTATTTTCAATTTAAATATATATACAAACACAAACATGGAACAGGCTGGGGGTGGTGGCATACACCTTTAATATCAGCATTATCGAGGCAGAGGCAGACAGACCTCTGAGTTTGAGATTCAGACAGACAGACAGGGCTTCACAGTGAAACCCTGAATCAATAAATGAAACAGAAAAACCAAAGAAAACAAACAAAATAACCCCAAACAACAGCAGCAACAACAACAACAACAATCAGTCAATCAATGCAAAGCTCTACACAAACATGGATCAAACATTTCCATATGCAACTAAGAAGGAGAGCTCATCAGAGTTTTCCACATTAGGTCCTTTGCCCTGTTCCCACTACAGAGTATTCCTTACCCTTTGTCTCTTTAGAGGCTCTTTCTTTTTTATCAAAGTCTTAAGTTAAACAACAGTTTAGACTTGAATTTTTTCAGTAGATCTCTCTTTATCAGTTCCCCCTTTCTCCCTTTTAACATGTCTCATATTGAGGGTCTCCTCATGAAGACCTTTCCTCTTCTACTTGGAAGTTGTAGCTGTTTTAAAATCTATGAATAAAAACATCAGAGTTTATATGATCAAACACATGCAGCCATTTGTTTTTAAATATAACTTTTAGCTATAAAATATGTATGTCTCAGACACCAATGTACCCGTTTCTATGAGCTATTTCCTTTAATAATAACAGTAACACCATGAAACAAAACTATTATCACAATTTTGTAGATAGATGGGTCATTATAATTTTCTGGTTTATCATTCCATTTAGTGTTTTCATAAAAATACATAGAGTGCTGTTTTATACTTTAATGGGGGTATTTTATATCAGTTTTGAAGACTGAAATTAAGATCTTATTGTCTTGTTAACACCATTGAACATAACTTTGTACCATAACATAGTGGAGAATCAGAAAATAAAATGGAACTGTGGATAAGGATCCAAATGCACACTGTATAACAGCCTGTTCTCCCAAAATATGACTCACTCAGAGAGCCCAGCATGAGTCCTTTTCAAAGTTTATGGCCTCATGTTATGCAATTGCTTTCACCAGGCACCACCTTTTACATGTTCCTTTGACTTTACATAACCACAAACTGAGGACCAAGCATTTAATTCATGAGACTTTAAGGGATACATTCAAGTCCTGGTATATAAGGCAATCTAGACAGTTGTTGGTAAACTGATTTTTGTAAAAAGTAGATATCCTTGTGTGTATATATGTTTGTGACCCAACACCTTTTACCATATGGTCTATATTCCTTTTGCTATGGTAATAGCAATTATATACTTTGCAATAATGTCAATAGAATTTTTGTTTCACATGTACCATAAATCTTGGAGTTAAAAAGTGAACTGAAAATATATCTTGAAATGTTTTAATAGTACTTTTGAATTCTGTGGAATTTTGTAGAATTTGTTTTCTATTAAGTATTTTAATTTACTTAATAAAAATCTCTTTGTAGTAAAAATTTCTTTTTATCAATTTTACTTGCTAATTAATGAATGAATATTTTTCATTAATATTTTTAGCATTTGATTTTATTGTACATTTTTTGTTAATGTTGATATTGCTGTTAGTGGTGGTGCTGTGTATGTGTGTGTGTATGTGCACACTGTGTACATGAAACAGAGTATGTGTGGAGGTCAGACAAACAATTGTGGGAGTCTATTCTCTCTGTTTATCATGTACATCCTGAAGTTTGAACTCAGGCTGTCACATTTGGCAGCAAGAGCTTTGATCCTCGGTGTCTCCTACTAGCTTTCAAATAACCATATGTATATATATATATTTATGGTTTTGTATGTACATATACGTATACATATACAGATATGTATACATATACATCATATACATATTAGATTTTCCTAGGATTTAGTTGACTCACTCAAATATAGTATGCCTTGAGAACCTATGGACTAAATATAGTTCTAAATATAATTCTTAGGATTGAAGTGATACTATTTAATGATTTAAATATAACATAAATCATTGAATTTGCTCTCAATAGGTTTTTTAATTAAATCATTTTATTTATTTACATTCCAAATGTTGCCCCCCTTCCTGGTCCCTATTCCCAGAGTTCTTAACCCCATCTCCCTTTTGCCTCTGAGAGGGTGCCCCCTAACACCTCCACCTTACTCCTCCCCAGCACCCCCCTTCTGTGGGGCATCAAATCTCTACAGAGTTAGGCACATACTTTCCCACTGAAGGTAAACAACACAGTCCTCTGCTATATATGTGCCAGAGACCACTAACTAGCCAATGCATGCTCCTTGGCTGGTGGCTTAGTCTCTGGGTGCTCTGTGGGGTCTGGGTTAGTTGATACTGTTGTTCTTCCTTCTGTTCCTTCAATTCTTTCCCTAATTCTTCTATACAGGTATCCAACCTCAGTATTTGTGTCATCTCAGTTAGCTGCTGATAGAGCCTCTCAGAGGACAGCCATGCTAGGTTCCTGTCTTTAAGCACAACATGGCATCAGTAATAGAGTCAGGGTTTTGTGCCAGCATGTAAGATAGATGCCAAGTTGGGCTGGTCACTGGATGGCCTTTCTTGAAGTATCTGCTCCATTTTTTTGTCCCTGTATTTATTTTAGACAGGAACAATTCTGGGTCAAAAATATTGAAGGTAGGTGGGTGGCCCCATCCTTCCTCTTGGGGCCATGTCTATCTACTAGAGGTGGTCCAATGTTGGATCTTTGGTCATTTCAGCTAAGGTCATCCCCACTGAGTTTTGGGAACCTCTACTATCCTAGGTCTGTTGAACTTTCTAGAAGTTCCCCTGAAGCTGGATAATTTCATTCATTCTTCTGGCCTTCTTGGTTTCTCTCCTGTCTCTCTCCATAGCTGATCCAGTTCCCCCTTTCTCCTCTCACTTCCCACTCCCACTGAAGTCCCTACTTCCCTCTGCCTCCTTACTTTTTTCCACCTTCTAAATGGGATTGAAGCATCCTCATCTGGGCCTTCCTTCTTGTTAAACTTTTTATGGTCTGTGTATTGCATCATGGATATTCTGTACATTTTGGGTAATATTCACTTATCAGTGAGTACACACCATGCATGTCCTTTTGGGTATGGGTTACTTTGTTCCAGATGATATATTATTGTTCCATGAATTTGCCTGCAATATTCGTGAAATCCTTCTTTTTAATGGCTGAATAGTATTCCATTGTGTAAATGAACCACATTTTCTATATCCATTCTTAGTATTTCTTGGAACTAGTAATATAAAAACCAAGTACCAAAGTCTAAGAAGTTAAAGAAAATTTAAAAATATATAAAATTTCCTACAGCTCAAAGCTCATATCTCTGCATCTGGTCCATAAAACTTGAAAACTGAAGCCTATTGTTCAGTCATTGGGTTGCTGAGCCTGGAAATAATATTGGTGATGCTTGGTATCTTACAAGTCTACAGAAGACTAGTTGAAGAATGTCATTCAAGATCCTAAGATACACAATACACTAGCCAACAGCCATTTGTGATTCAATGACATTTTAAGAAATCTATCTATCTATCTATCTATCTATCTATCTATCTATCTATCTATC
>NW_021604564.1:2926223-3040430 GCF_004785775.1 Grammomys surdaster | reverse complement strand
ATCTATCTATCTATCTATCTATCTATCTATCTATCTATCTATCTATCTGTTGATTTATCTATATATGAGACAGGTTCTCACATTATAATTCAGATTGTCCTCAAGAATAAGCATATAATTCAGATTGTTTTCAAGACCATGATGATCTTACTGTGCCAGCTTCTCTGGAATAGTGAAATTAAAGGTGCATGATACCACATCCATTTTAGAAAGAGTTTTTTGTTATTATATTAAAGACTTATTGATTTATATTTGTTAAGAATAAGAAATTTTAGTAATGTGAATTTTAGACATAAGGATATTCCAGTTGTGATATAATTTCAAACTGATATAAAAATTTTGTACATGTAAGATTAAAATTAATAACAAGCATTTGAATTTATAGTTTGAAAATTAGTACTAAGGATTTTAACATTTAATTTCTACAGAAAGCATTGTGAATGAACATTGCCTATATCCCCTACGTTTATGACTACAATGACTGAGGCTTGTTGTCATTAACAGTCTTATGTGAGTTTACATAAATGTCATTAGGAAGCTTGTAAGTAAAGATTGACCTGAAGATGTCCTACATGTAATTCAAGCCTCCCTCTGCTTTGGCTGTGTCATGTGACTTAGTACTGGGTCTGGCAAAGACATGTGGCAATGAAGTAAGTTAAATTTTTGATTATCTAATGCTTAAGTCTATGGCTTACTGTAACCATGGAGACTCTAGGGTTACATACTATGGCATTGAAATCTTTTTTCCCAGTTTTCTACATTGCCCATTTAAAGACAGATTATCTTTTAGTGAGGACAAATGAACTCCTGAAGTTTAAAATCCTTGAGCAGTGTTATCCTCACTCACCAGCAGGGTCATCAAGTGGATGCAACTTCATTGAAACTTGGTCTTGCTGTTTGTAAGAGTAGCCTATTAGTATCTCCATAGGGGGCTTTCCTGAAGACTACTCACTAGGAGTACATTGAACTGCATTAACACAGACAGAATTCTCAGCAAATAAATAAGTCTACTCTCTCTTCATCCTGTCTTTTCTGCTTTCTTATAGTTTGATGGCAATTTGATCAGTCTTCAGAGTAAGACTGGTTAGGGTTCTAATGTTCTAAAACCTAGTAAGATGTCCTAGAAATTAAATTTGCTAAAGCTGTAAAGCAAAATAGGTTGGTTCACAAGATATGCAGATATGTATATATACATATGTAAATTTCATATTTTTATATGTGTGCAGGGATATTTTTATATGCTATACCACAAACTCATATTTGTAAAAGGTATAATGAAATAAAGCTTGGTTGTGATTTTAAGTTTAGATGTAGAACCTGATCTCCTCAGCTGCATATGTCTGCTTGTGTTTGGTCTTCAATACCACACTATCTTTGATGATTAATAATGTTATACATGGAAAATAATAATCATGCTTTTTCAAAGCATTTACTAATCTCCATCTTCTATACTGTGTGTCTCCTGTACGTCTCCTAATTAGTCTAAAATATACATAGTTAATGTTTGTTTTGAAGATGAAAAAATGAGCCAGGTGGTGGTGGCCCTCGCCTTTAATCCCAGTATTTGGGAGGCAGAGGCAGGCGGATTTCTGAGTTCAAGGCTAGCCTGGTCTACAGAGTGAGCTTCAGGACAGCCAAGGCTGCACAGAAAAAAACCTGTCTCAAAAACAAACAAACAAACAAACAAACAAAAAAAGAAAAAATGATTTAAAAAAGTTAGATGATCCATCCTCAGTTATATAGTAGATGAAATCAGTCCTGAAGCTAGAGCATGACTCTCTCATTGCATTTGTTGCATGTACTTTTCTTATGTTTCTTTCTCTTCCCACACCCTCACTGTCTTTTCTTTCAGCAAATATATAATACATCTGAATTGAAAACAGGCTTTTATTTTCTTAGTGTCCCTGCCATCCTTACGGAGCTCCTGTACTAGTATTAATCACTCATGTTTTCTTTCCAGCCACATAAAAGTGCTTGATGTATTAATGCTCAGGTGGGAAAACGTTAAAAGCAAAAGAGAAAACAGAGGTCAAGCAGATTTTGTGTAAACTCCACAATCTGTTCACCATTTGGCTACTTTATACTAAATCAAATCCATTTTACATAATGAAGCTTCTCTTTATTATCCCATTATCACTGTTGTGGAAAGGAAATAATGTATTTGTTTTAGTTTTAGGTCATTTGTAATTATAAAAGGATATGCAGGAGAATGGTGTATACTTTGCATGCTTTTAAAATCTGCTCCCTTTGTTGTTCTATATTTTTTTAAAAAATATATTTTTAAAAGAAAATATTAGAAGGCTGTGTTTTTATTGCCCTGATGCCTTTAATAGTACATACTGTGAAACTAAGCTGGATACCTGATTGATGCTATTCCTACCTGTCTGGGAAGATAATGATCAAGCACAAGGGTTCTGTTCTCCAGGTGATGTGCGCATGGAGCTCCCATTAATGTTAATGGGAATCCTGCAGCTAAGCACAGTGACTTGAGACAAGAGGCTGAAGGGGTGGTCTGCCCATTAATACATTTTCTCCAGAGCAGCTGGTTGGAACATAAGTAGTTTGCACTTCTTTTGAATTGAATGATCAAACATATTTTTAAAGTGAAAGATACATAGATGTAGTTACAATAGGCTCTACAGGGTATACTAAAGTATGATTTTATAGGATAGATATTCCTATGAAAGGCTTGCTTTATTTTAAAGAATGTCTTAATAATTCGTATTGAATGGGGCCAAAAGAAATCTAAATATTTTAAATAATTTGCTACTAAGTAGAAAATAAAGACTTTAAATTTAAGAACAAAACAAGGCTGTAATCAAGAAATATGACCACAGAAATTGACTAAAGCATAGACAAGAGAGAAAGAGGAAATGTATGGAAAAAAGAGGAAATTTCATGCATATATTTTGAAAAAGCCAAGAGATCATATATATATCACAAACACACATACAGTTGCAGATAATTGTCCACTTATGAAACATTAAGCATATATTTTTCATGTATTCTCTTACATTTACTGAAGGGCAAACATTATTTTCATATACTTGGTATTTGCACTAGTTTGGTTGTGATCTTTGTGAGGTTATAATCTAGAGGGATTGATTAGAAAGGAGAAAGAAAGCTTAGACATATCTATGTCTAACACTGATTTCCCTCTGATAGAAATTGAAACTCAGAGACATTAATGTCTGTCGCTACAATGATAGCACTAAAAGGCTAGGTCCATATATAGTCACATCTACTCTGTAAATACAGTGAGATCCTGGGATCTGGACTCCTAGTTCAGTGTTATATACACAATACATAACCACAAATACCTTATACAATCAACTGACTAAGCCAAGTGTGGCATCCACTGATAATGATGGATTTGAGAAGAATAAACTGTAGGATCATGGGTATGAGACTAATCTACCCTTTACATTTAGTACAGTAAATTTGGGGATGTTGTTAAATAGTAGATCTCTTGCCTATTATAAACATTGATCATACAGCAGAGTTGAAGAGTACTCAAAAACCATGATGACATTCACCAAATAAATATAAATAATATTTCAAAACTACAGAAGTGCCATGAGAAAATATCCATTAGTGCCTGAATTCTTTCTATAACTTTTTTATGAGCTGATTTTATATTGCTATAATCTTAATGCATACCTGATGTCAGTAGTTTTTAAATCATGATGTAGTATTGCAAAAATTTAGTGCTTTATGAACTAGAATAAGTATCACACACATATTATATATTCAAAAAATATGTGATAAAAGTTTCACTATACACATTTATAAACTTATATAGTGTCATAGTTTGCATGTGAGTTATACATGTGTAATTTTCTAGGCATAATTATACAGTGAATAATGATAAACATATTACTCAAGTATGAAATACAGCCACAGGTCTATTAAAAATTGGGATCTGAAATAAAAATGGACAGTCTGTATCTGTGAAAAAGTGAAAGATAAGAAAGTCTGAGATCAAGTTCCAAAAGACTGATATTATTGAGAAAGACACAGAATACAATGTTGAGAAATATATCAGTGTAAATACATGCAGAGATATCCCAGGTTTGAACAGGCAATCATCACCATATTAATACGTGTGGTGAGATATTTTGATGATTATGTGTAAGAGATTGGCATACAATACTATTGGTTCTCAATAGCTCCAATGAGAAAGCACATATAATATTAGATATATGATAGTATTTGACATGTGTGATACAGAAAGCCTGATAAGGTAGAAGTGGAATTGAAGACCAATGAATTTTTAATTAAGTAATTGTGATTAAGCTCATAAACTGTTTTAGTTAAGGTATCTATTGCAGTGAAGAGACATCACGTCCAGAACAGCTGTTATAAAAGAAAACATTTAATTGAAGTTATCTTACAGTTTCAGAGGTTTACTCCTTCATTGCCATGGTGGCATGCAGACAGACATGGTGCCGGAGAGGGGGCTGAATTTCTACATTTCAATTCACAGAAAGAAGAAGCTGAGCAACCATTTGCCATACAGGGCATAGCTTGAGCAGTTGAACCTCAAAGCCCACCTTTACAGTGACACACTTCTTCCTATAAGGCTACACCTACTTCTCCAACAAGGCCACACTTCTTCTAGCAAGATTATACCTCCTAATAGTGCCACTCTCTATGATGAAATATTCAAACACACAAGTATATGAGGGTCATTCCTATTCAAACCTCCACATAAGCCTTGATCAACATATACATGAGAGAATAGAAAACATTTTATAAACAGTTTTGAAAGTGACTTTAATTTACTGAGTCATCAAAACTCAAAATATAGACTATGTTTCTCAGATTGTATAAGTCTTAGAAATGTTCCACATGAGGGTGTAGCACATGGATATTTCAGGAGAGAGAAACAGGAGGATTTCAAGTTCAAGGCCAGCCTGAACTTGATTTCATAGAGAATTCTAGATGAACCTGAGACACAGAGTAAGATCTTGCCTCAAACCAAACAAATAAACAAAGAAAAAGACACAAACAATAAACACTGAAATATTCTTATTATTACCTTCAGGCTTTTTTAAGGCATATAAATTTAATTCCTGCTAAAGTCACTTTAAAGATGGCTGCTTTCTACCATCTAAGATAGATATGTGTCAAATTGCCCATGAAAATAACTTTGTGAATTATGTACTTTGGAAATGCCAGTTGACATTCCTATCACACTGTTCTTACACTTCTCTCAGGACATTATAGGAACTGGTTTTAATGTCATTCATGAGTGAAGCAGCACTAAGCATAGCAAATGCAGAACAGATTCCAAATCACACTGGACACATTCTGTTCATGAGGCCACAGAGACAGCTGCACACTAACCCTATGGTGTGGGACATTTAATTTACTCATACTTATATTCATTCAAACATCATGATGTAGAGTAAATTTTTAAATTGTTCTACCCATTTTAAAACCAGTCAGTCATTATATCTTGACTTATCACAAGCTAGAAGTCATGGCAACACAGTGGTAATTTTTTACCGTCCAGATAAAGAAGTAAATTATTAATTTACCATTTTCTGTGGAACAGACAGCTGCTTGTCTGGGGTCTCAGGTACTTACTTCATTTAACATGAAAAAGTATAAAATTGACAAATTCCAATACCTTGGAAGAACCATTCATAATAACAATAATTATTATTTTAAACTTAGTAAAAGCTTTGGAAATAAATAAAAGACACCTAAATAGCAGTATTCTTTTCTAGGTAAGGATGGTAATTTATGTATTATTATAAAAGGTTATAATTGGACTTAAAGTGTTTTTCTATGTAAAACTTTTTGTAACAGTCTTAAATAAGCTAGGATAAACTTTAATTATAAAGCACATTAAATAATTAAATCTTAATAATCTATGGAATTCTCAAAATTAGAATTATTTTTTCTCAACTCATATCTGACAAACTGCACACATACACTTTAAGGGAATTATTTGAAGACCTTGATTTGTCTATTTATTGATAATATTTACATGGTATCCTTGCACTAACTAAAATGCAGGATTTATCTTCCCAAGCACTGTTTTTGTAGGTCTGGGGCCTCTTGTACACAGTTCAGCCATCCCCTACCTTACATGTGGATGCTTTGATTGCTGTCCTGTAGATTATGTTGCTTGCTTCAGAGCTTCATGTAAACAGAATCATACTATATTTTATACATGTTTTTGTGATTGACATCTGTTACTCCATGTGCTTCTGAGACTACTGCACGATGCTGGGAACCCTAGCTTTCTCCTTCAGACCATAGATAGCATCCTTTTAAAAATGAATATACTAGACTCTGGGCACTTAGGTTCCTAATGTGGTTACTACTATTATGGATGCTGTAAATCCTGTTTTCCTTTCTATTAGAAAAAATGACAGAGCATAGTTTTGCTGAGCTACAATTAGGTATCTGTTTAATAAAGAAATCAGCAAACTCTGTCCTAAAAACTCTACCACATTATAAACTTCAACAAGCACCTTTCTTTTCCAAAAGAGCATTCTAATTTCTCCACATATAGTGTCACCAAATTTTTTAAATTTTATTTAATCTTGTTGTTTACACTCCAGATTTTATCCCCCTCCGGGTCCACCCTCTGTTTGTGTCACCAAATCTTGGTGTTTACTTATTCTTATAACTTTAGTCATTATATAGTAATAATATAGCAATCACAGTACTGTTTTTTATTATTATAATTTATATTCTCTGAAGTATCAGTTTAATATTGAACATTTTTACAGGATTTTACTTTTCTAGTATTGAACTGATTTTATATATATTCTGGACACAAAGCAACAAAGGTGGTTACAGCCAGTTTCTAGATGAATTATAAGGTCTAGCCAGTGATGTGATGGGAACTCATAGCATCAAGTGAAACAGTTTTGGTGCATTAAAAAGGAGAACATATTATATGTATTTTTTATATGTGGGGTCTAGCTTTTAAACTTTCAGTAGGGATACTATAATCCACATAACCACAGCAGTTAGAGTACAGAGTAAAAGACTAGGGGAGGAAATTATGGAGAGATGAGAGAGACTGTAATGAAAAGATTAAATAGGTCAGGGAAAGAAAGAGAGGGTAAGGGAGGGGATATAAGGAAGAACCACTAACATTAATAATCAACAACCATGAGCAATGGAAAAACTAGTCTTCTACAACGAAGACTCATTGGATATGTAAACGATTTAAGGGCAGGCTCTACACTCAACAGTAGATAGTCAACATAAAACATACTCAATGGTATTTTTGCTTATATTTCTGCCTTTTAGAACTTTTTGTCTCGATGGTATTTTGCATCTATTTTATGATTTCTAATTTTATGTTTTATTGTTTTGTTTGTTATGTGTGTGTTTCTTGTGCTGTTTGTTTTTTAGTCTGTTTATTTGCTTCCTAAAGAAAGAGAGAAAGGGTGTGTAAAGAGAGAAAGAAAGGATGTGGAGTTGGGTGGGAAGGTAGGAATAATCAGAAAGAGCGGGAACAGCAGAAACCATGACAGAATATATTTGTATAAAAATTTATTTTCAATAAATATATTCATGTATAAAAACAAATATAAAACTATAATGGTTATAATTATATACTAAGAAACACATACACATATATAACAACAAATAAAGAAAAAACGGCCATGATATTGAAAAAGAGCAAGGGGGTACATGAATGGGTTTAAAGGAAAGAAAGAGAAGGGGAAATGATGTAATTATAATCCCTAAAAATAAAATGAATAAAAAGAATAATTAAGCAGATAGATCAAAAGATAGATAGATAGAGAGCACCAATATTTTACTTTAATCTATTTAGTAGTGGTAGTTGTTGTACCTCTGTGTGTGTGTATGTGTATGTATGTGAGTTTGTGTGTGTGTGTAGGGTGCTGTGCGCACTCTGGTCACAGGGCAGCAGCGACAGAGCGGTGGTCTCGGGACGGCGGGCATCCAGAGCCGACCATGGAGAGAAAGACTTCTCATCCCCTGTCCTGTGAGCTGGCGCAGAGCAGCAAGAGACACAGGACACAAGCCTCACGGCTAACTAGAGTACAGAGACCACTGGGGCAGACGAACAACTTCTCTCCCTCCCCCTTGCTTCCCGCGGACAGGGGCGCGTGCGAGCTTTGACTTACTCGAATGAAGAGTCCAGATTTTAAGAGACATGTGACAATTTAAAATATGTTGATTTATTAACAGATGACTTTAGTGGTGAATGGTAAAATGCTCTCCAGAAACATGTCAGAAGGTGTTTCGCTTATATATTGGAAATGGAGGAGAAGGGCGGGGCCAGAGAAGTCTTGATGCAGAGACTTGTTCTCTCTGCCCTCTCTCTGGGCTCTGGGGAGCATGGTCAAATTACAGTCCCACATCCCACCCTTTATTCTTTCATAAAAAAAAGGGGGGGGGCATCTCTGAAGGTGGAGTCATGTGACAAGTGACTCTCATGTGAGTCTCTCTGTGGGAGGGATTGTGGAAGTTGAAGCTGAGAGAGTCAGAATGCTTGGGAAGGCCCGAAGCACCTACCATGTGAGGCTAGTCTCAGAGACCAGCACACGGGGCTTCTAGGGCCTTATTACCAGGCTTTCTGGCCTCTACAGCTCACTGTCTCACAATTCTCTCTCTTAGGAGAGGTGTCACCTGTGATGAAAATTTTGGATGAGGAAGTCAAAAGAAAACACTATGTAGGCCAGAGGTATTAGCGTAATCATGTCACAGGGTAAGGGGAGTTGGGGGGGTACAGAAGGTAAGGGATCATTGAATCAATTGAATTTATGTGGTACAGTTTGAGGGTAGTAATATCTGACTAATCTAGATAGACATTACGTTTTCCTCACTAACATGTCACTTCAGCTATGTGACTTTGGCAAGAGTTCATCTGTAGTTGGTATCGAGTATCTCCGGGTCTTCAGTCAGATGAGATGACTGGGAGAAGGCAGTTTGTAAGGTTTCAGGAGATGGCGCTGTCTCAGCATCAGCTCGTCTCTGGAGTCTGTAGTCTGCCGAGATGTAGGCAGCTTGTCTCTGTTGGATCTGTGGATATAATCACAGGGAAGCAGCATCTCCAGCAGGGAGATGTCTGAAAGGTGAATATTGAATCACTCTTGGAAAGTCAAAGGTGTTTGAGGGAATTGGATGGCTGAAGGAGAAAACATTGTGTTACTAACATCTGGGGTAGACATCCACAGTTTGTCTGTGAAGGAAAATTAGTTGTTAATTAAAAGTTGAAAGGTCGTGGTGATCAGCATGTTGATTTAACCTGTGGAGGACGATTTAGATGACTTTTAAAACTTGAAGAAGAAAAAAATTTTTAAAAAGTTGAAGAAAGTGTTGGACATATATCACGAGTATTAGAGAGAAAAGGAAATATTTAAACAAAAAGGGAACAATTTAGGGTTGAAAAGCACAAACACTGTTGTTGTAGGTAACCCTGTTTGGGAGAAAATTATTAACGAAGGATTTAAAATCAGTGGGGGAAGGGGCCTGTTAGAAGTCAAGGCATTCCCCCTTTTGTTTTTCTTAGAGAAAAGAAAGGCTAACTTTGAAGAAAAGTTTAAAGCGAAAAACATGGAAGTTTGATAACAGAGTCAGAAGGAGTGAAAGGCTGTGTGAGACTGAGCTATGGCAGGGAGGCACCTGGAGGTTAGCACCTAGAGTCAGCAGCTCGCTGTTCTCAGAAGAGGAGGGGAGGACAGGCAGCGACAGTTTTTCTAGGCTCAGTCTGGAGTTTTTAGTTGTGAGAAAGAAGGTAAACATAGGCAAAGGGGTGCAGATTGAGTCTCAGACTCTCTGTTATCAGGCAAGCCAGCTGGACTATAGCTGGCCACAAATGACTTAGAAGGTGAAATGGGGCAGGGGCAAACAGGGAGCCAGTCCTGTTGTTACAGGCGATTCAGCTGGGCTGTAACCAGCCGGCTGCAAATGGCGGAGAGTGGGGGAATTTTAGCACGAAATGTTAACCCCTGGGGGAGGGGCAAACCTCTTTGTAGGCAGAGCGTGGGAGATTTCTTGGGGGCAGGGTAAAGAATGGTGATTAAGCAGTCTCCGCCATTTTGTGGAGAACACGTGGAGAAGCTTAGTTTTTTGAATTAGGCAGAAGTTAGATTGTAGTTAACAATTAGAGGAAAGACGTTAGCCGCGAGCACAAGAAGGAGGGAGGAGGTAGAGTGTGGGTGGACAGAGGTGTAACTCATGATTTTCACAGGCGTCAGCAGGGAGAGCTTTTGAGCTGGCTCTGTGTACCTGTCCACCGCTAACCGGGGGAGATGGTGTCTCGTGTGTTTTGGGAGCACACGGGCATGGAGTTTTCTGTGTCTCTTGTCTGGAGCAGATGTCTCAGGAGGGTGGAGATCGTCATAGAAGTGGGCACAGAAAGCTTGGCATTTGGATAGGAATGAACTAGTCAGATCTCAGCAGGAGTAGGCGTAAGACTCTTAGATCTGCTCTGCGCCTCAGACATCTCGGGGAGTTGAGTGAGCAGCAGGGCAGGTTATGGTGGTGGGTGGTTATGTTTGGACAGCCAGTGCACCGAAATTGGCCTCTATTTTGAGTGTCTGTGGACATGTAGCAAAATAGAGGTGAGGGAGCGTACGCAGGGCGTGTGCTGGGAAAACAGGAGTCTAAACGTTGTATCCCGTTGGAAATGATTCTTTCATTCGTGGAGTTCACCCCACGTTGGGCGCCAGATGTAGGGTGCCGCGTGGGCTGGTTACAGGGTGGCAGCGACAGAGTGGCGGTCTCGGGAGCAGTGGTCTCGGGACAGTGGGCGGAGCCAACCGTGGAGAGAAAGACTTCTCATCCCCTGTGCTGTGAGCTAGCGCACAGCAGCAAGAGACACAGGACACAAGCTTTCGGCTAACTAGAGTACAGAGAGTGCTGGGGTGGACGAACAACTTCTCTCCCTCCCCCTGCCTAGCATGGACAGGGGCTTGTGTGAGCCTTGACTTACTCGAACGAAGAGTCCAGGTTTTAAGAGACATGTGACGATTTAAAATATGTTGATTTATTAACAGATGACTTGAGTGGTAAATGGTAAAATGCTCTCCCGAAACATGTCAGAAGGTGTTTCGCTTATATATTGGAAATGGAGGAGAAGGGTGGGGCCAGAGAACTCTTGAGACAGAGACTTGTTCTCTCCACCCTCTCTCTGGGCTCTGGGGAGTGTAGCCAAATTACAGTCCCACATGTGTGTATGTGTGCGTACATGTATATGCATTCTGTATATGTATGTATAAACATACAAATGCTGTGTTTATATACATGTGTATACATGCAATGATTGTGTATGAAAGTATATATCGTGTATATGTGTGTTTCATTAAACATACTTTTGATTTCAAGGATGCAAAGATAGCTTTCCTCTTTCATTCAGAAGATTTTAATTATTCAGTTTGTCATTTAGTTCTATGATACATTTATTAATTTGAAGTCGTTAGTTTGAGATTTTGAGATTTTCATACATGAGAATGATATTTATATAAATTTCACCCTCTGACTCCTCCCATTGCCACACTGCCTCTCAAATTCAAAACCTCTTCTTTATTATTTTTCTTGATATGCATATACAATAAAACATAACCAGATATACATCCAACTGAGTCCATTGATTGTTGCTTACATGTATTTATGGCTGACCACTTGGGATTAGAGTTTTGAATTGAACTGTGTGTAAGATGTAAAGGTTAATTTCACTGGAGATTTTTCATCCAATGTTTTCTAACTCTGTTTATTTGTAAAGTCTAACTCTTTCCTCATTGTATTGTTTCCTTGAAATTGTTGCTTTATATTTGTGAAACACACACACAGTCACACAATTTAAATTATTATTTTCAAATTTATTTAATTATTTTAGGACTTTTGTGTTTTCAAATAAAGCTTTCGAGTTAACTCTAAATCTCAAGCAAAACTTGCTAGAATATTAATTAGAGCTACAACTTATGGACATCTTTGTAAAGAGAAAATTCCTTTTAAATATTAACTTTTCCAATTCATGGGTACTATATCTCCAGTGCCTGTATTTTCTTTAAAAATAAATTTTCTTTGTTCATTTAAACTTTCAATTTTTATACTTTCTTTAATTTTACTGGATAGAATTCTCTCATTTCCAAGGTCAGTTTTTCAAGTTAATAGTTTGTTTCTTTATTGTTTTCATGGCTAGTTTTAATCTTTAAAAATGTTCCTACTGTCTATTGCTAGTGGATCTTGATGAGACTATGCCACTTCTCTAATTAAAGACCTCTAGTAAATCCAAAGTCCTCCCATGCCCTTAATATTTAGCCCCACAAAATCTGGTTATCTCTCCTAAAACCGCTTCACTTTTCCTCATTTGAGATAGGCAGGTCTCCTTGCTTTGTTTAAACCAGATGGCCAGTTCTATACCACAGGGCTTTGTGTCTGTTTTCCCTTGAATTCATATGCTTGTTTTCTGATGATGTCTGCCTCCCCCCATTGACAGTTCCTATAAAGTGCTGTCACTATACACCATGTTCCAGGTGTTTATCTGTGTATCTATCATTCCTCTGCCTACATTGTGAGAATTCTTTTCATAGTACTTAATCTCATATCATATCCTACATTGATCTGTTTTATTTCCACTTTTACCAGTTTTGCTATCAGCATGAGAGGAAATTAACTCTGGTTCAATGTTGTATTTGTAAGATTCTGGGATCTTCTGGTTGGCACTCTGTACTAGAAAAAATGGATGTCAATGTCCAACTAGGGTAAATTCTACAATGATAATGACAGAAATCCAATTGCTGTGGGATGGATACCCACTGCATAAGATGTGGAGAAAGAAGTCAGCAAATACTCCTCAGAACAACATTTTCTCTTGAAGTATCTTATTAAGAGAAGATCACACAAAGAGGTGGAAACAGGGCAAAATTTCCTTGCTTGGAAAGTAAGAGAGAATTTATTAAGTTTTATTTTATTAAGAGACTTATTTTAGAGTACCCAAGTTGAAAACTCACAGTTTTTAAATGAAAGAGAAAAAACACCTTCTGTCAGGCAAAAGACACCATCAATAGGACAAATCAGCAACCCACAGATTGAAAAAACATCTTCACTAACCCCACATCTGATAGAGCTCTAATAACCAAAATATATGAAGAACTCAAGAAGTTAACCTTCAGGAAACCAAATAACTCAATTAAAAATGGGGTATAAAGCTAAGCAGAGAATTCATAATAGAAGAATCTTGAATGACCAAGAAGCACTTAAAGAAATGTTCAAAGCCCTTAGTCATCAGGGGAATGCAAAACAAAAGTACCCTAAAATTCTACTCTACACCAGTAAAAATGGCTAAGATCAAAACCTCAAGTGACAGCACATGCTAGAGAGAGTGGAGGAAGAGAAACAGTCCTCCATTGCTGGTGAGATTGCAAACTAGTACAACCACTCTGGAAATCAATCTGGCGGTTCTTCAGAAAATTGGAAATAGTTCTACCTGAAGACCCAACTATACCACTCCTGGACATATACCTAAAAGATGCCCCACCACACTACAAGGACATGTGCTCCATTATGTTCCTAGCAATCTTGTTTGTAATAGCCAGAAGCTGGATACAACCCAGATGTCCCTAAACCGAAGAATGGATATAGAAATTATGGCTCTTTTACACAATGGAATACTATTCAGCTATTAAAAATGAGTATATCATGAATTTTGCAGGCAAATGGATGGAACTAGAAAATATCATTCTGAGTGAGGTAACCCAGATCGCAAAGGATAGTATGTACTCACTGGTAAGTGGATTTTACCGGAAAAGTACGTAATATCTAGGATACAACACAAAGACCTTAAGAAGTTTTACAACCAGCAAGGTCCAAGTAAGGATGTTTCAATCCCACTAAGAAAGGGGGTAGAACATAATCATGAGAGACAGAGGGAGGGACGGACCTGAGTGGGAGAGGGGAGGAGCATCGGAAAAGCAGAACAGGATCAGGTATGTGGTGGGGGCGGGGCGCCTAGCGACACAAGAGAGAAGCCCAGAGGTCCAGAAGAATTAGGGAATTATGCAGCTTCAGGGGGTAGGAGGTGGAGGGACCCTCTAGAAAAATGCCAGATCCCTGGGAAGTGAGACTATCAGGACTCAATAAGAGTGACCTTAGCCTAAATGCCCAATAATGGGGAGAGAGACAGGGCATCAAGTGTAGGGATGGGGTTCCCAACCCACAGTCAAAATTTCTGATCCAGAATTTTTGCTGTTTAAAGGAACTACAGGGACATAAATGGAGAAGAGACTGAAGGAAAACAGTCCAATGACCAGTCTAACTTGGAATTCTTCTCATAGGGGTTGGGGGGGTACCATGGCCTGACACTATTACTTATACACTTACCAACAGGAACCTAGCATGACTCTCCTCTGAGAAACCCAATCTGCAGCTGACTGAGACAGGTTCACATTCTTTCATACAACCATTGGACTGAAGTCAGGGACCCCTGTGGTTGAATTAGGGGAAGGAGCTGAAGGGCAATCTCATAGGAAGACCAGCAGTCTCAATTAACTGTGACTCCAGGGAGAGCCCAGAAACTGAGCCACCAACCAGGCAGCATACAGGGGCTCGTCTGATGTCTTGGAAACATAAACAGCCGAGAACTGCCTGGTCTGGTCTCAGTGGTAGAAGATAAGTCTAATCCTTTAGAGACTTGAGGCCTCAGGGAAGGAGAAGGACTGTTGGTGAGGGAGCAACCTCTTAGGGGGAACAGGGAGGAAGAATAGGATGAGGAACTGTGAGGGGAGGAGGTACTGAGAGGGGATCAATGGCTAGAATGTAAATAAATTATTTTTAAAATATTGGAACAATGGACTTTATGACTTTAATATTGAGACTTCTGGTTCTTTTGAAAACTCCTTATTTGTCTCTATTGCTTTTGTATGGGACAGGGAAGACCAAGGATTTCTGTTTTACACTTCACTGAGTTTAAACTGTGAGGTTAGGGGCTTCAATTCTATTGTCTATTAAATTTAAGCGGGGTGGGGTGGCATGGGCAATTTTGTTACTTTGATAGCCTCGCTTTTTTCTTGTCATTGAGATGTGATGCCTGCCAGAAGCAACTTCCAGGAAGAAAGGTTCATTAAGATTAAAAATGGAGAAGTCCATGGTGCTGAGATGATAAAATTTATGGAGAGTCTGTTTTCTATGAGGCATCTCATAACAGGATGCCTGGTGACAGGATACTGTGGGTGAATCCACGGCCAGTGCAAACATACTTTCTCAGGATAAAAATACTTAGAAGAACTTGATCTCTTGAGGAATTCCATGGTCTATTTATCTGAATTCCATAGTGTGCTTATAACCTTAGAATGCTACATTCTTCTTCTATTTTTTTATCCATTCAAGTTTTAATTTTGATTGTAGTCATCTCCCCAAAGAGTATGCCTCTGTTCCTTAGTTAATTATATACTTCCCTTCAGGGAGAGTTCTCACATAATTATTTATTTTTGAATCTGCCTGGAAATAGCTGATATATATACAAATATTTCCAGAAAATATAAATCTTTTCTCCCTTTTAAAATGGAGGGTGCATGTAATAGAGTTTCATGCCTCATTTTTCTCTTTTAGGCAATATGTTTTCTACTTATTTTTATACTAATGTGAACAAAGAATACTCATTGTTCTTCATAGCTAAATTGTATTTTGTTCCTGAGAAAATAACTCCTAGTCCTTAGCTGATGACACCTAGGCTGGGCTCCTTTCACTGCCAGATAAAAATATGTTATGAATATGCTAATATAGTACTGAGATTATCATTATTATAAATTCCTGATAGTTAGGAGTTGTTAGGCCAAGGGATGATGAGTTTTAAATTCTAATAGCTAATACCAAATCACATTACACCTACATTCTGTGGTGTACTCTTACAACATCAAAACAGAAGATGAGGGTTTGCTTCCTGTGTTGTTAACAATTTACTCTATTACAATAGAAAAGGCTGTGTACAGCTCTTGACTATGTACAGCCCTTAAAGAAGAAGGTTGCCTTTACATAGACAAGACAAGGAGGGTTAAAGAGAGCATGAAACAGGTAGTGAAGGCCCTAAGAAAAATCAGAGAGAGAAAGAGACAGATGAAGGCTGGTACAAGAATTGGTTTTCAGCCTCCCCAAGGTTGTCAACCCTATTTCCTCCCATCTGTGGACCATTATTTGGGTTCTTATTGCTTTTTCCTGCTGGTCCCTGGCTCTCAAATAGGCGGACTAACTCTGTGATACAAGAGATAAATAATTTGGTAGCAAAACCTACTCAGATACATTATCATAAGTTAGCTATGGAGGACCACGAGACTCAAGATGAGGTTATTACTTTATACAGGTATAACCTAGTTAGACCCCACAGCTGCAGGTAGTTTCCTTCACCTCCAAAGCCCCCTTTCCCTGCCTGCCCCTCCCCATATCCTGTTTTTAGAGTATGTAACCTATGTAACCGGTGTGGACAATAAAATCTTTGCCAGCTTGATCCGACTTCTTAACTTACTTTGCCTCTTTATTTTCTCATGCATCTCAGTCCTCTCCACAGGGTCTGGGTGTCCCACTTGATTGTCCAGCTGACTGGACGAAAAGTGACCACTATATTTACCTATTAGTGAAAATGACTTAAAATTAAAAATTGTAAATATTTTCACATTGGTTTTTTGACTTTTATTTCAAAATATGCATATTATGTTATATGTATATACACATACACGTGTGTGTGTGTGTGTGTGTGTGTGTGTGTGTGTGTATGTGTTTGCATTTCTTCTTTTTCTAGGCACTGATTGGTAGATTTTTACATAGGAAAGATTCTCAGCATGTTTCTCTGTGTTGAAATTCTTGCTTTTCTTAATTGGAAACACTGTATCCTGTACAACTGATATGACTTTTCATCAAGGCTTCATATAATTTAATTATGTGAAATTGAAACATTAAATGTTTATAGTTGTATATCTCAAAAGCTGTCAAAAATTAGCAAAGTGCATAGTTCTACTTAAGATATGTTTCACATTTTGTTTCAGTCTTAAACAGGGTTTTCAAAAGGAAAGAAAAGAGAAAGTTTAAAATAATTGTAATACTATTTATAAAAATTTGAATTTAAAAATATTTATAATATTTTAAATATATAATATTTATATTTATTTATATTTATTTATATATTTATTTATAATTTATAATATTTTTAAATACATTAGTCATGGTAAGCATTTCAAACAGTGACCTTTTCCTTCTTTTACTGTATGTAGTTAATTCTGTCACTTTTGATGGCATCATAAGTGGAATAAAAGTTTGAGGCAACACTGAGCTACATGTAAAGATTACATCTCAAAACAAAAGCAAATTCCAGAATTGTTTAAAAATTTATTTTATTTTTTTGTCTTTTCAGTTCTATGTTGAGAGGACACGTGACAGGGATTTATGTCATCTAAGATGCATATTCTTGCTTGATTGGCTGTACAGATTGGTTAATGAATACAATTTGTCCCTCTGTGCTTAATTCAGAAAAAATTTGCCCAGATTAATGCTCTGTTTTAGTGTCTCTGGTAAAGGACACTCATATTTAAAGATCTGTGGAGACTAGGAAACCAGACTTAATGAGTAAACCGTCACAGTACTGGCAGGAGGTGTTAGCTTGTCTGCTGACTTACCACCTGACCTTGACTGAGTCATGCCATTGACTATAACTCAGACCACTTGCACAGTGGAAGCAGTGGAACAATATTCCTAGACACATTTTCTCTATAGAAAGATTCAAATCATGAACTATAAAAACTGATCTATGTACTACCCTGAGTCTAGATATGTAGAGCACATCTCTGCTGACAGGATGCACTTGTGTTTCTCACTTTTGGGTGAGATGGTATGTTCTATGTTGGAACTATGTGCTTTACTATATTTAAATATGCCCTTTTCCACTAAATTGAAAGATTAATCTGAATAAAAAGTTGTAAGTTTTCTTTCTCTAAACATTAAAGTAAAAGGAATTTGTATTGTTAAAAACTAAAAAAAAACCACACCATCTTTTACCTTCACATAATTAAAAGAGCTTAACACTTCAAATCTCTTGCCACAGAATTTCTGGTTTCTTTCTTCTCATTTTCCCATGGAAGAGCAAAAATGAATGAATATTCACACTTAACTTTTAGCTTCAGGCTAAAATGTATTATGCACCTTATTTTGGTTTTTAAAAATAATCACCTTGTCAGAGTTCAATGGCAAAGTGAAATCAACTCTGTCAACAGAGACAATTTAAGGGCAAAAGACACATTCTTCAACCTCCTGAGTCTCATTTCATTCGAATGCTCCTGATTTTTTACCTGCTGCTTTTTTAGGAATGCTCCATGGGACAATATAATGAAGTCTAAAATACCACACACTGAAAACTCATCCCTGCTGACAGCACAAGCTGACAACTACAGTGTTCTTATATTCAATATTATATTTTATGTACATAAAGCGCATGTCTAGAACTTTCCTTTTAAAATGTGCAAGCAAGAGAAAAATCCTGGATTCCCATATGTCTACTAATGTATCGCATGAATATATTAACACCATCACAACCCCAACTGCTTTCATTGTTTTCTTGTAAGCAGAAGCACAGTCAGGATATACATCACTTAAAGTGTGGTATTCACTTACAAAAAAGTAAAGCATTTGTTAAAAGTACTTAGCTGTAAAAATAGGAAGTCTTATCTCTAATGGAAATATTTGACACTTGAAATGATTTGAAGAGGTGATGGGTTTGGGGAACAAATTCTATTTTTATTATTTTAACACTTACTCTCAAAGAATGGCCAGACATATTTCCAGTTTTGTGCTAATATTAGAGAGATATTTAATGTCCTTGTCTGAACTCAGTTGAATAAATTAAGATAATCACTAAACTTTGGATATAATCAAAATAAGTTTGTCCCTAATATTTTGGGACATCTTAGATGCACAGAGCTCATGGTTCTTCTCATGTTGAGTAAGGTGGTTGGTGGCTCCACAATGCACAATGACACTCTCATGTACTCAAAGGGTTTTGAGACTGAAAATCTCAAGAAAAATAGCTCAGAATTAAGTCAAGTGTTGGTCATGGAAGATTGTAAGTGTATTTCATTGAAGAAAATCTTTGGCTTGAAACTATTGTCTTAAATTTTGGAAGGAAAACATTTTTAAAAATCAGATGATAACAGGAGGCCAAATGCCAGGCCTGGTTAAATATTCAATCCTGTAAAAGAAATTGTATTGTGATGCATAAAATGAGTAAAAGATAACATCAACAAAATTTATTAAGGCCATAGTCAACTTTCTGAACAAGAGCCTGAGCTGTCTGCATTCTCTGGTTCCCTGTGATGCTTGTGTTGTTGTTGTAGAATTCTACACATGTAGGCCTGCTTTACCATAATACAGCCACCAAAGCACACAAGGAACTACAAATACAAATCAATGAGTGGCTCTATTCATGCCAAATAAGAACACATGTAGTGTTCATAGGCTCTAGTTATTCTTAAATTCCAGTTACAAACAAATTTCTGAGAATGAGAAGGATGTGGAGATGTTTATCTTTCATATGGGACACAGCAATGCTTTTAAATGACCAAAAGGCATGTGTTCTGTGATAGAATTCCCAAGAGATTATCAATCAACTGTGCTCCTTTCTCATATCATGCCCCCTGTGTTTTCTAATGTAATAGATTAATAGGTTAACAGTCATTTGTACTGTTTCAGAAACAAAGGAGACAGAATCAGAGTTTTATGTTCCTTGATTTTGACTCATCACCTAAAACACATCTTCATGTATGACCTGGGAATTGGCATAACTGAAAGACTCAAAGAGCAGGATTTGTTATACTTGTGAGCTCATTTCACTTGAGAAAGTTTTACATGACCCGGATATATAAATGCTTGAAATATGCATGCATATCAAACATTTGTGATTAAAAAAATCACAGAGAATCTTAGTGAAAAGTGATTCATTGCTCACATACAATTTTACCATTTATTAAAGTTGAAAATTTTACATGCTAATAATATGGGGAATGGTTATGTATTTTTTTTACATAAAAAATAAAAACCTGGACTGAAGATTTGATACTACAGGGTATAGCACATCTTTGACATTTTTCATAATTAATAGTTATTTTGATTTTACAACTGTCAACACTGAGAAAGCTACTTTCTATAAATACACAGTGTTTTAAAAAGTATGTTTAGGGCTATTTCAGAAATTAAAAGTTATGCCTTATTCTCAAGTAAACATTTATTTAGATTTTTTATGAACCATAAAACCAACTCAAGCAGTGACTTTTAACACTAAACATTTATTCTAACATAGTAAAATGCAAAAATATATTAATATGATTATTTTTGAGGGATGATGGCAAAAAACATTAAGTTGTTTTCTGTAATTAAATAACTATGTTTCTATAAGAACAGACAACTTTTTTGTACAACAAAGGCATTGGATTTGTAGCATAAAATAGCAGAGTCTGTATCAAAGAGTTACTGGGCATTGTGTGCATGAAGTGCACAAAGCAGTGAGCTAATATGTGTGCAGAGGCAAAGTTGAAGGGACTGTGTATGACTCAATTTGGAGGATGGCTGACAAAAGAATATCAAGTTCATTATTCATTTGAGTATGCATTAATTTTTGGTCATTTTGTGTTCTTTCTCTGTGGTCAAAGATTTTGCAACTGTTACATGCAGTCATGCAGCTGTGTGTGGAGGTATGACTCACAGTAGATGAAACTCGCCCTACAGACAAAGAGCCACTTTTCACAAAGGATTTGGTGATGAAGCAACTTTTATTGAACTGAGCTCAGTCCATATGCTCGAAAACCCCACCGGCATGACCCTATCAAAGGAGAGATTAGGAAAGATCAGCAGCAGGTTAGGTGAACAGACATAAATATTCCTTCAATTTTCAGGTACCTATGGTCTTCATTAATACATAATTGTAATAAAAAATGAAAGTTCAGTGTGCTGCTCATATCACAATGGTAATAATAAGTCTATTTCAGAGATTATTATTGTACAATACAATTATGAAGAGGGATAAGGTATGTCCTACTCCATGTGGCTTAGGACAATTGTTTCTATTTGAATATATGTTTATGAAGCAGAAGTTACAGAAGAAATAATTAAAAGAGTTGTTATAATTAAGTACAACCACATAGCTATATAACAAATAATATATTTACTTCTTAGTCTTGGAGTTTTAAGTCAAAAAGTCTCATCAATCATTTTCACTTTATTATTGTGGTAACGATCTCACAGAAACCAAATATAATAGCAATCTCAAAACAGAGTATTAATGTCAAGTTTACTGTGAGGAGAATTCAGGATACCATCTTTATGTTGTTTCTTGTTTGTCATCCTTGTTTTTTTTCTGTTTAACATGATCCAGTATAAAATAATGTGTATGAGCCCTGGCCTGAGAGTTGTGTTTGGGACCTGTTAACCTCAGCTACATTCTTTTCTTTTCTCTCTGGATCCTCAGTGTTAAGAATTCAGTTTAAGGGCCAAGGACAACTGTTAGGGTAACTGAAACTATGATATCTGGAGTTACTTAGAGTCTTTAACCATTTGTGATGACTAAACACATTTTACCTCAATTGGAAGGGAAACAGGGAAACAACAACAACAACAATAACAACAACTATAAAAAAAATCAGACAATCCACTTGCTTTAAAGATACATCTGAGAATTTCTTCCCTTTGCACCAGTCTCAGTTTCCCTCTCAGTGAATTGTTTAGTAAAGTATACTTTTGTGATTTCCTGTTATCACTTCATTTCTCCTATGCTCAAACTGGTTTTATGTGCCATGAACTGGAATGTTAGAGCACATTCTATAAATTAGAATTATCAAATCTTGCCTAAAAATGGTTTAAAGTGGTAAGAATTAGGAAGGAATTTAGTCTTTTCCAAATTTCTGAAGTATTTTCAATTAACAAAAGAAGAAAAAAGCAACCTGGTTAATGGATTCTCTTGCTAGAAACAAGCTACCTACTTTCATGATCAATGTAACTACAAGAAAATGTATTTAATTTATTATTTCAATTTACAGAAGTGCATTCACAGCACATACCCTAGTGTAGAATGTACTATATATTTCATTTCAGTAAATACAGACTAATTGAGTCAATATTTGAAGAACCTAGTGCTTCATGAAGGTCAACAGATTCTGGATCACTAGCCTTCATATCTGTGTATGTACATAAATTCATGAATACCTGTGCCTCAGTATTTTAAAAAATACTATGGGTATTTAAATAATAACACAAAAAGAATGTCACAGTCTGGAGCCCAGTAATGTTAATGATGTCCGATGTGTAATTAACTCCTCATGCACTCTCCACTTATGTCAATATGGAACATGCTTCCTGTTTAATTCATTTATTTAATGTTGCTTAACATTATCTGTATTTTAAAAGTTTGCCTTGAACTTAATGTAGGGAATATAAATTAGCATACACACAATGCAAGTGAAAATTGACTTTTTCCCAAAATTGAAAAGTAAGACTACCATGAAATCTTGATATCCTCCTGCCTAAGACATCCAAATTATAGGATTATAAGGATATACTACAACATTCAGTACAATAGATTTCAATCTTAAAACAATTTTACTTTTGAAACAATTTATTAAAAAAAACTAGCAAACCTCTGTAATAATAGTGACACTCTTGTATTTCTAAATTTAGTTATTATTTTCCAAACATTTTACATCTCTTTTCAATTTATGAAATACCAAAACTATCCAGAGTGGTAATATTTTTTTGTGGGACTGCGTAAGGGTATCCTGGTTCATGGTTGGGCATGGGCCTAGAACCCTGAGACTCTAAGTGAGAACCAGCAGGAGTTCGGCCATGTCCCCAGAACCCAGGGTCCTGACATGCAGTCTCATCTTTATATGTGGGGTTGTGGAAATCCTGGGGTGTTTGGCCACGCCCCCAGAACCCAGAGACCTGACACGAGGTCTCCATGTAACATGAAGTGGGTCATGTAAGGCAGAGGTAGAGGGTGGGGGAACAGGTCTCTGCCTCAAGATTTACATATTACCTAAAGGCCCTAGCCCCACCCCCTCCCCCTTCCAATATAAGGAAGCCCCTTCTGACATTTTGTGGGAGAGCTCCATCATTCAGAAGCTTCACCATGTCAATAAATCTACATGTCTTCAATTCCACGTGTCTCCTGTAACTCTGCACTCATTAGTGTAAGTTGGAAACTCGCGCTGGGCACTCTCTCTGCTCCAGCGGTCTCCAGGGCTCCCTCTTTGCACTCCCTGTTCTAGTGGTCTTCGTGGGACTTCTGGGGACTCAGCCACGACCATGGTGCAGAGGCATGGCCTGCCCCATGTCCCGCCGGCACGCTGGGTCCCCACTCTCCCAGGCCCAGCCATCTGCGGGGCTCTCTCTCTCTCTCCCCGCTGCAACCACGGTACCCAGGTCAGAATCAGTCGAGGGGCGAGGGAGCGCCCTGACCCGCAAGATCAGCTGGGACCACCACTGTAGTGCATAGGAGGCCTGAGCCTCAGCTCTGAGGATTTCCTCAGTCGCTACGGAGGCACGCAGCCGTACTTGCACCAGTGCCTGGCATGAGTTTTGAACCACAACCATAGACCTACATTGTTCAGTCACATAGGCCACTACAGCCCCTCCCAAAAGTTCACAGGTAGAGGGTGTGACTAGAGGCCTCAGGCCCTAGAGATTTACATACTAATGAAGGCCAGAGGGCGGAGAAAATTAAGCGTTCCTCTCCAGATCCTCTCCCTTTCTCCCTCTCTATTTAACTTGGGACTGCCCTGAGTTTCAGGCGGGTACATCCAAATCCATCCACCATCCACCATGACAATAAACCCTACTGGAATTATGAACATTCTTGTGTCATTGGGGCCTGCCAACGCCAAAGCCTCCAGCCTCTAGAACCTTAGACTTCCTTGTGTATGTGGGGAACCTTAGACTTCCTTGTGTATGTGGGACCTGCTGGTGTGGAAAGCATCCTCCACTACCACTGTGGCTTTTTTTACCCCACAGTCTTTCCTTGAAAAGTAGCCACTGCCTCAACAGCATGAACTTTTACTGTAGGAAAGTAAACTAGCATACACACTGTGCAAGTGAGGATGGTAGGTTTCCCAAAACTGAACAATAAGACTACCATGTAATCCAGCTACACTGCTTGTATAGGCACATATTTGAAAAACTCTATATCAGCATGCCACAGATATATTTATATGTTAATGTGTACTATGACAGACTTATAGCCAAATTCTAGAATCAGTGGATGATTGCATATATGTATGAATGTATAAAATTTAGCCATAAGGAATGGTGAAATAAAATCCCATGCAGTAAACTGATAATATTAGAAATACTATCATGAAAAGCAAAATAGACCACACTTAGAAAAGCAAGTATCATATGTTTTTTTTTTTTCAAGTTTGGAGGCCATAAACAAGATGACATGAAAGCAGCAGGGGAATATTGGAGAAAAGAAAAACAAGACAAGGAGGGGAAGGAATGAGAGAGAGCAGTGAGGTGAATATGGTCATATTAGAGATATATAAAAAATGGAACATTGAAATCAACTGTACTGTATAAATAAAACAAGTAGTAACCAGTCTATTTAGTTCTGTACCAAAGATGAATATGGTGAATTAAATATAATACAAATAAGATTTGATGCTTCTTAATACCTTCTCTATGGAGAAAAAAATATCTGTTTGAAACTTGCATGAAGCTTTTATAATTTAAGCAGCAGCTTCATGGCCTCATGTAATCATCTCAAAATGTTAGATCTTGTTAAATACCGGGTCTAGTCTTGTTCTTATGTAAAAAGTAATATAAGGTCTCTAGCAGTTATTACAAACACAACAGTGAACAGCAAAGAAATATGTGTTGGAGATGTTTACTCAAGGTGGCGAATGGTTTGTACTACCTTGTAAAGATAGACACAGAAAACAACACACCACAGACTTTGTTAAAAAAGCACATTCTGCAATACAACTTAGACTAGTAACTTCAAGGTCAGTCAGTCCTAGGTTATAGTGCTTTTCTTTGGAGGCCCTCTTCTTGTTTCCCTCCTCTGATTTCTTAAAACCTACAATAAACTCTGTGGGGTTTTCAGTTTCTTTTCAGTACCAGAATTGAAGTTAAACCATAGATTATCACAAAATATCTCCCTGGAGTTCAGGGAAAATGTACTTCCATTAAAAGCAATAGGAACCAAGAGATAGTCCAACACATGGACTCTTCTACTGTTTGACACTGCATTTCCAAGATATTTAATATAAGGACAAAAAAGTGGGATTTCCTGCAAATAAAGAGTGAGTGTTTAATGTTCCTTTTATCTATGAAGTCATTAACATTTTGTGATTTTATTTTTGAGACTATAATATATTTATATCTTTCCCATTTCCCTTAGTTTTTCCTCCAAGAGCCCAAATATATCTCAACTTGATCTTCAATTTCACTGCTTCTTTTTTACACTAATTGATATTTCACACACACACACACACACACACACACACACACATATATATATATATATATATATATATATATATATACACATATACCCAATTTTAATTTTTTCAGACCATAACTTTTGAAAGTTTCTGAGGTTTGGCCAGCATGTTATATGAAATGTAAAAAAAAAATTAACATATTAATTGATAGAAACCCCAAACACAAAATGAATAGAACATAAATATACTAGTATTTTCTAAGTGTTATTTAGAATAAAAATATAAATCTACATAATTACTTACAATATCATTTTAAAATATAATTAAACTTTGATGTTGATTTTGGTATTTTGGGCAGTTTTATGTGACCTGTATCATTTTCTCTTCAGTGATGCATGTATAAAGCAGGTGCTAATTCATGTTTTCAAACAAGATATTTCAGAAAAGACTCATTTAAAGAAACAAGTCTTAATCACCATAATACTTTTTCGGTTGTAAACTGTAAACACAATTAGTATCAAAGAATCTTGAGCCATAAGTACAAATACAAAGCTACAGAGAAAGGGAGAATAAAAAGACAGTTAAAGGTAAGATAAATTCACCCAGGAAATTTTCACCCAGGCTCAGCTTTGTAAGTAGTTTTGCAATATTCCAAAAACAGTTATTTTCTTGATTATGAAGAATGACTACTTGGAATGATTCTTTCCCCCTGTGGCATTAATTTGCATACCTGTTGGGAGCGAACTCCTAGCAGAAAGCAGCTATCATCTTTGCAGCCATCTTGAGCCATATACCCTGACAAGAGACTTGTTTTCAACAGCTCAGAACAGCTGAGCACACTCTGATAAACATCTTGTTTTTCTCCCATATCTTGTTTTGTTGTTTAATGCCCCCAGCTGCAAGGTGCAGTGGTAAAATGTCTTCAGCTGTGTTTCCCTGCTTGTGCTTATATACACCCATGATTTCCTTTCAGTAAATGAGACTTGAACAGACTCTCTGTCTTGTCTCCATTCTTTGCATCTCTTGCTCATCCATCCCCACTCTCTCTCTTGCTAGACCCTGATCTGCAGACCGGAGCAGAAGCTTGGGCCAGGACAAAGTGACCCCCAAACATGGGGCAGAATGGGCTGTTACACATACCAAACATTGAAACTTCTCTGTTTTCTCATTTTGTGACTGCTCATACTGTTTTTTTTTTTTTTTTAAACTTACAATCCAGCCATTGCCTCCACTCCTGGGCCCCCCTTCCAAAGTTCCTCACTGTCTCCAAGACGATGCTCTCCCACCACCAGTCCTCCCCACTCCCTGGGGCTTCAAGTCTCTCAAGGATTAGGCACATCTTCTCTCACTGAGGACAGACCAGGTAGTCCTCTGATGTGGGGTTGTAGCTCATGCGTGGATGTGGGTCCTGTTGGATGGAGTTGTGGTTCCCGCATGTCTGCCGACCCAGACAGCTGGAACTGTAGCCCTGGGGAGCAAAAGGGTGGGAATTTGACTGAGTTCACTCAATGGTTGTTGGGCTGAGAAGCTGCCTGGCTCCACCTGGGCTGGGAGAGGTCTCAGTCTGAAGTCCCACAGGGGAAGAGCTCCTGAGTGGGGGTCTCCGGGCTGAAGCAGCTGGCCAGGAGATGGGTGGTCTTTGTCTTTGGGCACCCAGAGGCCACTGAGTGCCCAGAAGAACTGAGATGGAGGGCATACAGGCTGGACTGGCCCACAGCCTAGAGAGACAAGGGAGAGAAGCTCTGGCAGCATGCCCAGAGGTGTGAGAGACTCTTGGTTACAGCATTCGCTTGGCTGGGTCAGCTAGCTTGCTTGAGTTGGCAGCCTTCATGGCAGGAACATAGAGAAGTCTTCTAGTGGGAGATTAAGCAGCGGCTCAGTAGTCAAAGGCCCTCTCCATGCTTCCCCATTGCGGGCCCCAAAGACACAAGGAAGTCCATGGTTTTAAAAGGCTTATTGTCATGGTGGAAGGTAGATGTGGTTGTACCCCTGTACCCCCAGGGCAGGCCTTTGGTTAAATGTCATTTGTAAGGAGGAGTGTCTGGGAAGGAATGCTTAATTGGCTATGTCCTCTGGCCTTTAGGTATCTCATTAATATGGAGATCTTTTGAGCCTCTGTGGCCTGTAGTCATGCTCTCTACCTGTGGAGGGGTTGGCAGGGGCATTGTCCTATGTGACTGAAAAGTGCTGGTCAATGGAGGTCTTCAGCCGAGTGTCGGGAGCCTGGAGTCTGGGAGCATAGCAAAATGTATGTTGTCTCTTGTAGGAATACCTGTTGGGTCTCCGGCCATCTCTAGCCAGTGCTCCACCAGAAACCAAGCTATCCTTTCATGTTCCCACACTCTAATATATATAATATAATATATATAACCTTGGACCAGCACCAGTATGCTGGCTGCATGGTGGCTCAGTGTCTGGGAGTTCCCAGGGCTCTGGGTTAGTTGAGACTGCTGGTCTTCCTATGAGGAGTCCCTCCTCTTCAGCTTCTTCCATCCTTCCCCTAATTCAACCATTAGGGGCCCTCGACTTCAGTCCAGTTGTTGGGTATAAGTATCTGCATCTGTTTCAGTCAGCTACTGATTGGGTCTCTCAGACAACAGCCGTGCTAAACTTCTGTGTAAAACATCAGTAATAAGATCAGACCTTGCTGATTCCCCAAGAAATGAATACCCAGTTTGGTTGTTCATTGGATCACTTTTCCCTCAGTCTCTTCTCTATTTTTGTTCCTGCAGTGTTTTTAAACAGGAGAACTGCTGGGTCAGAAATTTCCATCCCTCCTCTTGAGGCCCTCTCCATCTTCTGGAAGTGGACTCTTTGAATTCCCTCTCCCCACTGTTAGACATTTCACCTAAGGTCACTACCACTGAATCCTGAGAGTCCCTCACCTCGCAGGTCTCTGGAATTTTCTAGCAGCTCTCTCCACCTCCTACCTTCTGAGGCTGCATATTTCCCTCCATTCTTCTGGCCTTCTTGCTTCTCTCCTGCTCCCTCCATACATGATACTGTTTCCCTTTCCCCTCCTGTTTTCTCTCCCACCCAGGACCGTCCTTCCCTTGGTCTCTTGTGATTATTTTCTTTCCCTTTCTAAGTGGGATGGAAGCATCCTTATTTGACATTTCTGCTTGTTAAACGTCTTAAATTCTGTGGGTTGTATCCTATGTATTCTGTACTTTTTGGCTAATATCAACTTATTAATGAGTACAAACCATATATGTTCTTTTGGGTCTGTGTTACCTCACTCAGGGTGATATTTCCTAGTTCCATCTATTTGCCTTCAAAACTCATGATGTCTTCACTCATGGTAGCAAATAGTATTGTATTGTGTAAATGAACCACATTTTCTGTATCCATTCTTTGGTTGCAGGACATCTGGGTTGTTTTCAGTTTCTCGTCATTACAAATAAGGCTGCTATGAACATTGTGGAGCACTTGTTCCTGTGATATGATGGGACATCTTTTAGGTATATGCCCAAGAGTGATACAGCTGGGTCTTCAGGTAGTACTATTTCCAGTTTTGAGAGAAACTGCCAGATTGATTTCCAGAGTGCTTGTACCAGTTTGCAATCCCACCAACAATGGAGAAATGTTCCTCTTCCTTCATTTTCTCTCTGGTATGTGCTGTCACCTGAGATTTTCATCTTAGCTATTCTGGTCATTTTGATTTGCCTGATGACTAAGGACTTTAAACATTTCTTTAAGGGAATCTCTCAGATGTTTGAGATTCCTCTTTTGTCAAGTCTCTGTTTAGCTCTGTACTCCAATTTTTAATTGGATTATTTGGTTTTCTGGAGGTTAACCTCTTGAGTTCTTTATAGTTTGGATGTTATTCCTCTATTGGATGTGGGATGTGGAAATTTTGTTCCCAATCATTAGGTTGCTGATTTGTCCTATTGACTGCATAGTCCTACTGAGAAGCATTGAGATTAAGGAAGCACACCTCTAGGCATGTCTGTAGTTAGCATCTCTAGGCATGTCTGTGAAAGTAGTTAAACATAACAGGACAAGCTGAGAAGTGAAGAACTGACCTAGGTGTGAACACTACTGTCCTATATGCTAGGGTCTGATGAGAATGAATGGGAGGGAAGACAGAAGTCCTCTACTATAAAAACTCTGTCTTGCCATTATACAGTAACCAGCTTTGCTTCATCAGGACTCACTGTCATGATGTTGTCTCACCAGAACTTCTAAAACTATGAGAGCATCCCTCAGCTCACCAAGTCTTTCCTTCAAAAAAGGTTGTTCTGTCAGGCCTTTGGCTATAAAAAACAAACAAACAAACAAACAAACTGAACCACGTTCCTGTTTCTTTTATTGCCAGATTATGTAGTGTGCTGAAAAACAGGCAAAACTCAGCCTCTAATATTTCATCATGTAAACATCCTTTATTTTGTTTCAGAGATAATCTTCTCTCATACAGGAATATTTAAATGGAGGCTGTGTTGATTCAGTTTCTAAATGTTTTGACTAATAATATGTATCAATTGAGACAGTTTATATTATGGCCAAGTTTGTCATTTAGAAGGTTATACCTATGTCTGCATTCAAATATTCAGTAAATGATGACACATTTCTGAATGTATGCAGTCTAACCTGACATATACATATTACATAAATTATTGACTCACTCTGATTACCATTAGACAAGCAGACAGTAATTAAATACTGATTGTATACTACTGTGGTCAGTACTAAGAAATAGTTTATGATAGCAGTCCTAAAGATCTTTTTTCTACTGGAGTGAAATCTAGAATTCAGTGTGATAATGTTATATTTTGGAATCATGGGGCCAAAATTAGTTCCCTGCTAAAGAAGAAATTATTGACATTGTTGATATACAAATTTGGGTATAAATATAAATGAAACACAAGAGCAGGACAGTGTGCTTGGGAAACCCCTTTGTGATATCCGAAAACTTTACCTGGATCTTGAGAGAAGAAATAAACATGTTTAGAGTTCATAGAACTAAGAACTTGAATACTGAGCAATCTAAAATTGGTGCAGAGCTTTGAGCAGAAGAATATGAATGGACTTAAGTTTAGAAGTTTCTCTCTAGATGACATAGAAATGAATGCCATTATGGAAGTTGTATATAGAAGATACTACCAGAGTCAACTTGCAAGAGAGGATTGTTAATAGTTGAGCTTATCAGAATTATTAGAATTATTTCAAAGGGAAACCAAATAGTGAAAAATTGTTCTCCTGTTTCTGTTTTGTGTAACTTTAAAAGGATAAGTAAGAACTCATTATATGTTAGTTATTTATAGAATAATTTAGAGTACAAGATGTTTTCAGTTAGAAGAATAGGTTGAAGTATATTGATTTAGGAATAAACTAGAAGAGGACTCTCCCATAATTACCACTGATATGCAAGGTTTGTCATGAAATATCTGAATTTGCTGTTGTGGGTAAGTGCTGTATTATTATATTTTTGTGTTTGCATTGATAGCTGTAGACACTAAGAAAAAATATCAAACAGAAAGGAGGGAGGGGAAAAGATTGAGAAAAGAGACAGGGGAATGGATCCTATAGATAAGGTAGGATGAGTTTCAAGGACTGAATTCTGCTTGTACAAACTTTGTAGTAAAGGGAATGAAGAAAATAAGTTCAAAAGAAACTATGGGCAGAGTCACATTGTCCATCTGCTAATTAAAATGTGTACTTTGGGGCTGGTGAGATGGCTCAGTGGTTAAGAGCACTGACTGCTCTCCTAGAGGTCATGAGTTCAAATTGGTGGCTCACAACCATCTGCAATGAGATCTGATGCCCTCATATGGGTGTCTGGAGACAGCTACAGTGTACTTACATATAATAAATAAATAAAACAATCTTTAAAAAAAATGTGTACTTTGAAAACTAAAATTAACCATTTCTGTTGCATCTTACTTGATTTAATTACAAATATTGGATATTTACTGGGTAGTGCTACACTGCAGACACTTAGTTCTCACTCTCCTGTGGGTTAGAAAGTATATTATCAAGGCATGAGCTATTTGTTGATGGTGTACTTCCTGGCTAGGAGAGTGAAATACCTATAAAATTATTCTGCAAATATTTTAACTAGGTTCAATAAATTGCAAGTATAACTATTACCACACATATATAATATATATTGAATCTATTAATCACTCATTAGTGGTATTTCAACAAAACAAATCTCTCAGTGTCTGTCTGTCTCTGTCTGTCTGTCTGTCTGTCTCTCTCTCTCTCTCTCTCTCTCTCTCTCTCTCTGTGTGTGTGTGTGTGTGTGTGTGTGTGTGTGTGTGTGATGTGTGTTTGGATGATCCAGTATAAGGTTTTATCTAGTCTGTCTGACATAAGGTGATAGAACCTATCTTTCAGCCTAATTACCACCTTTAACTTTTTCTAATGGCCAGGCTGTCTTTCTTTGGTTTTGAGGCATATTATAAATAAAATCACAGGATATTTGACCTTAAGCTTTCTTGTATTTTATTTTTTAATTTCTGGAACATGCTTTTTATTTAATATCTGGAACATGCTGGAACACTGTCACTATTTATTTAAAAAAACTTGCAATATGTTCTGAGTAAGAGACAACAGACCGCTGACTTACTTCAAGTGTTGGCTGCCCTGTTCTACAGAGTGAGAATCTAATTCCCCTATCCCCACTAAGTAAAACACAGATAAAATATGAGGGGCTATAATTCATAACTCTTAGATTAACATCACTCCAATTTCTTGTTTGTAATTTTTATTAATTTACTTTGGAATGAATTACATTCATGTTAGAATTTATGTTGAACACAACACCACCTGGAATTAGTCTAGCAAAATCACAATGAGAACAAAAAACAGGCCTGCATGTCATTTATGTTATATAAAATACTAGTCTATTTGTGATGATTGTATTTCTTTTTATTAATAAGATGGCCATTAGATGTTGTATTATATTGTATGGATGAAAATACAATGAGACAACTTGTTACTAGAAATATGTCACTAGAAAAAAATACAATCTTTGTACATATACATATATATATATACAAAATCTTTGTGCATATGCACGCCTATATATGTGCATATGTATATACATACATACACACACAAACACACACACACACACACACACACACACATTCATATATATATGAATGCCCATATGTGTGTTTGTGTGTGTGTGTGTGTGTGTCAGGGTGTACAATTAGAAGAGTCCACTTTTGTTTTTTATGTGAATATCATTTCAAAGCTGGCCACCTTGAATTGGACACCAATACAGAGGCTAATTTTCTGTATCTCAGATGTTATTAGTTGACTCTACTCCTTTTCAACAGGTGGGAATCCATGAAAATATTGCATTCCATACTAACATACACACAGATATTGCCAATGTTCTGGTCTAGTTTATGGAGCCCTTTCCAAGAAAGACTGTTTCAAAGTCAATTCTGGTATCCTGACTCCTACAGTCTTTCCACCCCTCCTTGCGGTATTTTAAATATGACTTTCTTTTAATGATTTTGGAATATGTATTAAGATTTTATTTGTACAGATGTATGCTTCTTCAGAATTATCCACTTATAAGTTATGCAAACTATGTGTTTATGAATGGTTTGAAAAATTAGATTCCTAAACATATTCCTTTTTATTTTTGTAGTTTTATGTTTGATTTTGAGACATAATCTTATTCTGAACCTAATGCTGACCTCAAAATTTGATGTTTCAACCTCTCATATTAATATTAAAATATACATATAACTTGAGATCTCTGTTCATATAAATATATAATATCATTTTCCCACCAATTTGATTAAGTCAAATCCATATGGTTCCCTTTATTGTCATTACTAAAGAGAAACTTTACAAAATAGACTTGTTTTTTTTAAAAAAATAATAATGAAAAGATTTCCAATTTTTTCATTTATCATTAAAGCACTCACTTCTGCATTGTGGATCAATTATCTCAGAAAACTCAGCAGTTATAAGAATATTATCCCAACATCTTTAAAAGAGAGAATCCTTCTGGGAAAATACAAATATGTACAATTTCTAGGTTAAAGTCTCTTTTCAGAATTCTCTACTATAAAATTTTATTAGCATTATTGTTTAGCTACATGTTTGAAGACAGTTGCTAAGAAAACTATTATAAGCAAGTGCTTTCTTTTTTATTGGATATTTTATGTATTTACATTTCAAATATTATCCTGTTTCTCAGTTTCCTCTCCAGAACCCCCTAAACCCACTCCTTCTTCCCCTGCTTCTATGAGTGTGCTCCCTCTCCCACACAGCCACTCACACCTCACTGCCCTGGCATTCCTACACTTGGGAATCCAGCCTTCACAGGACCAAGGGCCACTCCTACTGATGCCAGACAATGCCATTCTCTGCTACTACATATACAACTGGAGCCATGGGTCCCTCCATGTGAACTCTGGTTGGTGGTTTAGTCCCTGGGCTGGGCTCTGGTGGGCTCTGATTAATTGATATTGCTGTCCATCCAATGGGGTTGCAAACTCCTTCAGCTCCTTCAGTCCTTTCTCTACCTCCACCATTGGTGTCCCCATGCTCAGTCAAATGGTTGGCTGTGAACATCCACCTATGAATTTGTCAGGCTCTGACAGAGCCTCTCAGGAGACAGCTGTAACAGGCTGCTGTCAGCAAGCATTTCTTGGCATCTACAATAGTGCCTGGGTGTGGTGTCTGTATGCAGGATGGATCCCCTGGTGGGGTAGTCTCTGGATGGCCTTTCCTTCAGTCTTTGTGCCACATTTTGTTCCTGTATTTCCTTTAGACATGAACCATTCTGGGTTAACAATTGGGAGATGAGTGGGTAGCCTCAAACAGAGAGAGAGAGAGAGAGAGAGAGAGAGACAGACAGACAGACAGACAGACAGAGACAGACAGACACTGTCTCAATTTGGGCTAATATCCACTTAGTGAATTCGTGTGTTCTTTTGTGACTTTCCTACCTCCCTCAGGATGATTTTTTTCTAGTTCCATCCATTTGCCTTAAGAATTTAATGATGTCATTGTTTTTACTAGCTGAGTAGCACTCCATTGTGTAATATAAATAAGGCTGCTGTGGACATAGTGGGGCATGTGTTCTTGTTATTTGTTGGAGAATCTTTTTAATATATGACCAGGAGTCATATAGCTGAGTTCTTAGGTAGTACTATGTTCAATTTTCTGAGGAACTGCCAGATTAATTTCCAGAGTGGTTGTACTAGCTTGCAATCCCACCAAGAATGGAGGATTGTTCCTCTTTCTCCACATCCTTGCCAGCATTTGTTGTCACCTGAGTTTTTTATCTTAGCCATTCTGACTGGTGTGAAGTGGAATGTCAGGGTTGTTTTGATTTGCATTTCTTTCCCTAATGACTATGGATGTTAAACCTGTCTTTAGGTGCTTCTTGGACATTCGATATTCCTCAGTTGAGAATTTTTTGTTTAGCTCTGTACCAGATGTTTTCAACTGTGGCTGATACTCTTATTCTCTCTGTGTGTAAATGTGTGCAGTGAAAATATATTGACAAAAAATTATTTTCTTTCCAAAATATTTTCTTCAGAAATTTGTGAGAAAACTAATGAACAATGAGTAATAAGTCTAATAAATGATTTTGAGTATTTCCATTCTTGTTGCTTCATAAATATAACCACCATAGTACAAATAAGATAACATAATTCCTTCCTTCCTATTTTATACAAATATTCTGACTAAGCAAGTTTTATGTCCATATGGTAAAAATTTGATTAAATAAATAATACATTTTCATGTACCATTCCTCTTTGATTTTTGTTTCCTTTTCTGGAAGCATACCCTTCACTGCCTACAGTAACTGTTCAGCTTCATTTCATTATCTGCAAAATGAGCACAGTGTCTGCTTTAGATTATGAGTGTGTGAAATCCAAATATAACAATTGCAGTGTTTCCACCACACAAAGTAAACCCCACGAATGGTAGGAACTTCTTCCACTTTCATTTTCTTGCTCTGAAGAGCTTTGTCATACTGTTGTCTAATTGATGTCATATTGATCTGAACACAATCTCTGTTGAAACATGGGAAACCCTCAACAATTAAGAATTGTCTTTCTCCATTCTACTTAGTCACCTTTAATATTTTATACTTATTTTTAAATTTTCTAATTTTGACCTATGATTCTGGGACAATTATCCCCGTGACAGGTCAATCATTAGTTCTCACAGGAATTTATAGACTTTAGTATGACTCTTATCCTACTTTTCAAACAAAACTTTCTACCTAGTCCACTGCAGTCTATAATATGTTCTTCCTGCCCCTTGGTTCTCTGAATTTCAAGCCTGAAAATTTCCTTCCTTACCAAAAAAAAAAAAAAGTGACTTTGTGCTGGCTGAAGTTATCTTAATCTGATAAAGATGATGAAGAGCCAAATTTTCTGATATTCAGGAGAGGAAGAAATTAACTGAATGCTACTGGGAAGTACTGAATTGTAAGATGGCAATAGTGAAATCAGATGAAGCTGTCTGGATTAGATATGAAATATTGACTCATTAGATATGAAATATTGACTCATTAGATATGAAATATTGACTTAAGCTAAGTTGATATGGTATAGACCCAACAAGAGCAAAATGAACCCTTTTAAAAAAATCCAAAACAGAAGAACATGATGTTCATGAGTAGGGAGATGGTGAGGATGTGAGAGGAGTTAGAGCAGAAGAAATAACATGATTAAAATATACTGTGAAAGAAATAGATAAAAAAAATATAGAAGCCAAAGAAAGAGAAAAAAATCAAGAAGGCAATAGTTTTCCTTTGTGACAAAACAAGCTGGGGCCATCATTCTCAATCTTCAATAGCCTCTTCACTGTGTCACCTCAATGCTCCTCAGAGAATCTGACAGTCCATTTGCCCTAGGATACTGAATAACATCTACTGTCACTGCAAATAACACCATTTACTCAGTGAAGTTGAACTAAATTGCTTTAACAAGGCTAAATTAAAAATCAAACATGTTGATGTATTTAATGTGAGGCAGAGGACACAAAAGATCATCAAAAATGAGTGGCAATATTGATTGTCATAAGCAACCCTTCATGGAGTAAAAGATTCATTGCTGGCCCTTGAAATACAGTTACCCTACTTCTTATGTATTTACTCTGAGTTCATATAATTTAAGAGAATCACTTCTTTCTGGTTATTTTTTATTTCACTATTATTATAACCTTTCATGTTGCAATACTCATATTCTCTTAAATGAACATGATGAAAATAAGAAGTTTACCTTAAAAGTTAGAACTTTAGGAACATCTTTCATTCTTTTATATGATGTTAATGGTACAGACAAAGAACTGTTATTAGAGGTTGGGGGCATAGCTCAGTGGCTAGGACCCAATCTAGTTTACAAGCACCCATATTGCCTGAACTCCAGTTCTAGATGAGCTGATGTCTCTGTTGTCAGTGAGCATCTGCAAATATGTGCACCGATCTATACAGATACACGATTAAAATCAAACAAGTCATTAAAAATTTATTGGTATACTACAGACCAGCTTTTACTTTTTTTAATATGTATAACTAGATAATTTGGATATTAACCATTGCAAAAAAGATAGTTTTGACTTTGTTTAGCTTTTTTGCTATATTTTTATTAGTTTTCTGAAGAAATTAAGTCTGGAAGCATGGCTATAATGTGACTTCATAATTATGTATGTTCTAACTCTTTGAAATAGTATAAATGACTTTGTAATTTGATTGTATTATTAACATTAAAACTCAATGCTATTATCTTAAATTTATTAAAGCAAATTTTCTTAGGTTAAATTTTTACAAATAAATTGAAGCAAATTTCAGATGTTATAAGTAAAGTCTTTGTTAGATACAACCTAAATAGGTCATGACTTAAAATTTTGTCATTTTGCACTAATTTATAGAACAGTGACTTACAGCATTTATTCTGCACTTTCATGGGTGGATTTACTAATTTCTAGAACACTGAATAAATATAAGCTATTCACATGTACTACTAGTAGAATTCAAGAAATGTGATTGTGAATCTCATGTGTTTAAAGCACTACAGAAGAAGTACATACAGCAGTCAAAGCAAATGCTAAATCTAAAAATTTTCTGAAACAAACATCCAGAATATCTAGGAGGCTAAGGAAAAACAACTATCCTAAGAATAATAGGAAAGAGGAGGAGGAGGAGGAGGAGGAAGAGGAGGGGGAGGGATCATCCCACCTTAAAGGTCCAGAAATTATTTCAACAATATCATAGAGGAAAGTTTTGTAACTTGAAAAAGGAGATGTCTGTAAATATACAAGAATCACACAGAACACTAAATAGATTGGATGAGAAAAGAAAGTCCCTTGATACATAATAATCAAAACACTAAATATACAGAACAAAAAAGTATATTAAAAGCTTTAAGAGACAATGAGCAAGCCGGACGGTGGTGGCGCACGCCTTTAATTCCAGCACTTGGGAGGCAGAGACAGGCGGATTTCTGAGTTCGAGGCCAGCCTGGTCTACAGAGTGAGTTCCAGGACAGCCAGGGCTACACAGAGAAACCTTGTCTTGAAAAACAAAAAAAAAAAAAAAAAGAGAGAGAGACAATGAGCAAATAACATATAAAGATAGACCTCTGAGAATTACTTCTGAATTCTCAGTGGAGATTTAAAAAAACAGAAGCACCAGGAGACACGTCATTAAGACTCTCAGAGAGTACAGATGCCAGCCCAAACTTCTATATCCAAAAAATGTTTTAATCACTATAGATGGAGAAAACAGGATATTCTGTGTTAAAGTAAATTCAAACAACTTCTATCTAAAAATCCTGCTCTACAGAAGATACTATTAAGAAAAACCCAATCCAATGTGGATAGGTATACCATGAAAACAGAAAAAATATCTCACACTAACAAAACCAAAAGAAGGGAAACACACACACACACTCCACCACTACCAGTACCACTACCAATACCAACACTACAAGTACCACCACCACAAAATAACAGGAATTAATTATCATTGGTAATTAATATAACTCAGTATCAATGGGCTCAATTTCTCAATAAAAAGGCACAGACTAGCAACATGGATAAGAAGACAGGATCCATTCTTCAGTTCTATACAGAAAGCACACCTCAGCATCAAAGATAGACATTAGCTCAGAATGAAGGATTGGAAAAGGATTTTCCAAGCAAGTGGATCACACACACAAAAATAGAATCCATATGAAAGTTAAAAGAGGTAGTAAAAGACAATTCATATTTATCAAAGGAAAAATCTATCACGATAGCAGTCAAATTCTTAACACCTGTGCCCCAAGCCCAAGAGTACCCACATTTATAAAAGGAACATTGTTAAGCCAATCCTCACACATTAATAGTAGGATATTTCAATACCCCACTTTCACTAATGGACAAGTCAACCAGACAAAACTTAAACAGAGAAATATTGGTGCTAACAGATGTTATGACCCAAGTGGACCTAATAAATATCTACAAAACATTTCACCCCAAATTCAAAAGAATACACTTTATTCTCATCACCTCACAGAACTTTTCTCATAATTGTCCACTTACTTGGTCACAAAGCAAGTCTCAACAGAATGCAAGAAAATTTAAATAACCTACTACATCTCAGATCACCACACATTAAAATTTGATTTCAACAACAACGAAACAGCGAAAAGCCTACAAACTCATGAGAATTGAAGAAATCTCCGAATGACTGCTGCATAAAGACAGAAATAAAAACGACATTATATACTTCCTAGAATCCAGTGAAATTGAATGTGCAAAATACCCAAACTCATGAGACATAATGAAAACAATGTTAAGAGGGAAGTTCACAGCACTAAGTGTCTACATAAAGAAAACAGAGTGATCTCATATAAACAACTTAACATTATGTTTGAAACTGCTAGGGATAAAAAAGAGCCAAACACACCAAAGTGGAGTAGATTTCAGGAAATAATCAAATTGAAGCCCGAAATCTATAACATAGAAACAAAGAGAACAATACAAGAAACCAATGAAACAAAGAGTTTGTTCGTTGAGAAAAATTAACAAAGTAGATAAACTATTATTGAAACTAACTAAAACCCACAGAAAGGATATCCAAATTAACAAAGTATGACATGAAAAGGTGGACATAGCAACAGACACTGAGGAACTACAAACTACAAAGAATCATTAGGTCAAACTTGAAAAATCTGTGTCTCCTCAAACATGGAAAATTGAAAAGTATTGGATAACCTTCTTGGTCAATACCACTTACCAAAATTAAATCAAAATCAGATAAACAACTTAAATAGACTTATAACCCATAAGGAAACAGAAGCAGTGATTAAAAGTCTCCCAATCAAACAATGCTCAGGACCAGATGATTTTTAGCATGGAATTCTATCAGTCTTTAAAAAAAATTTGATAATAATACTCTTCAAATTATTCCACAAAGTAGAAACAGAAGGAATATTACCAAATTCATTTCATAAGGATAAAGTCTCTCTGATACCCAAACCACACAAAGATTCAACAGAGAATTACAGACCAATTTTCTTTGTGAACATTGATGTAAAAGTATTCAATAAAATACTTGCAATCCCAATCTAAGAACTTATCAAAAAGATGATAGATACATCATGACCAAGTAAATGTTCTCCCAGAGATGCAGGGATGGTTCAATTTATGAAAATCTGTCAATATAATCTAACATATAGACAATCTGAAAGAAAAATAAATTGTACAATCACCTCATTAGGTGCTAAAAAAAGCATTTGAAAATATTTCAACCCCTCATAATCAAAGTCATGAAATGATTATGGATACAAAGGACATATCTAAACATAATGTAGGCAACTTATGCAATGTTTATAAATTATATCCAATTAAATGGAGAGACATTCAAAGCAATTTTACTAAGTCAGGGCCAAGACAAGGCTGTTCAATCTATAGCTATTGAATATAGTACTTCATTTTCTATCTAGAAAAATAAAACAACTGAAGGGGATTATTGTGATACAATTTGGAAAGGTAGCAGACAATGTCTCATTATTTGCAGATGATATATTAATATATATGTGAGCCCAAAAATTCTACTATGGACCTCCTACAGCCAATAAATACTTTCAGGAAAATGGCTGGATACTAGATCAACCAAAAAAAAAATAATTACACAGCTGTCCTATATGTAAAGGACAAATGAGTTGAGAAAGTAATAAGGGAAATTACAGTCTTCAGAGTATCCAGAAATAATATAAAATATCTTGCAGTAAATCTAACCAAGCAAGCCAAAGACCTGTGCATCAAGAACCTCAAGTCTTTGAAGATGTCACATGCTCATGGATCAGTAGGTTTAACATAGTAATAATAGCCATGTTCCAAAAGCATTGTACAGTTTTTTGCAATTCACATAAAATTTCCAACACAATTCTTTACAGACCTTGAAAAAACAATATTTAACTTCATATGGAATAACAAACAAATAAATACAAGTAGGATAGTTAAAACAATCCCATACAATATAATAACTTTCACATGTATCACTTTCCCTGATTGTAAATTGCACTACAAAGTTATAGTAATAAAATCACATGGTAGTGACATATAAGGAAACAGGTTGATCAGTGGAATTGAATCAAAGACACTGATGTACATCTATAGACCTACAGACACCTGAATCTTATGATATACAATAGAAATATACAATTGAAAAAGAAAGAATGTTCAAAAAATGGTGCTATAGTTTAACTGAATGTTTGCATAAAGGAGAACACAAATAGATCCATATCTATCATGCTGCACAAAACTGAAGTGTAAGTGGATCAACTACCTCAAGATAAATCCAAATACACTGAACCTGATACAAGGGAATTGTTGAATAGCCTTGAATGGATTGGCACAGGAGACAATTTTCTGAACAGAACAATGATATCACAAGCACTAAAACTGGAAATTAATACATGTGACTTCATGAAACTGAAATCTTCTGTAAGGGCAAATGACACCATCAATATGACAAAATGGCAGCTTACAGAATGGGAAAAGATCCTTACGAATTCTACATTCCATAGAGTGCTGATATCCAAAATGGGTAAAGTTCTCGAGAAAATAGACATCAACAAACCAAATAATCCAATTAACAATGGGTTATAAATAAAAACCAAATTTTTTAACAGAAGGGCCTTAAGTGGCTGAGAAACAGAAAGATGTTCAACATCCTTAGCCATGAGATAAATACAAAATCAAAATGACTTTGTAATTCCATCTTATACCAGTTAGAATACTTTAGAGGATGTAGAGCAAAGTGGACTACTGCTCTATTGCTGGTCAGAGTGATCACTGTATAGCTACTTAGGAAATCAGTATTGTGGTTTCTCTGGAAATTGGGAATTGATCTTCTTTAAGACTTAGCTATAACACTCCTAAGCATATACCCAAAGGATGGTCTAGTATACCACAAGGCCACTTGATCAACTATGTTCATAGCTACTTTATTAATAATAAGCAGAAACTAGAAAGAAACTAAATGGCACTCAGCTGAAGAATGGATAAATAAAATGTGGTACATTTATACAATGGAGTACTATACAGCTGTTAAAATGACATCATTAAATTTGCTGGCAAATGTATAATTCAAAAGTAGTCAACATGAGAAAGATAACACAGATCCAGAAAGACAAGCACGCAATGTACTCACTTGCAAGTTGTCATTAACTGTTAAGTAACAGACAAACATACTACAATTCACAAGCCTAGAGAAACTAAATAACAAAGTGGGCCTCAAGTAGGGGTGTATGTATGCAGCTCCCTGGGAAATGAACATAAAATGGATTTTATAGGTGGACTTGAGGTGGGTAGAGATGAGAACAGGAGGGAAAGGTCAAGTGAATGGGGAGGGATAGAGGAAAAGATTACTGAGAGTGATGGCTAGAATTAGGGGCCATTTTGGGGTAATATAGAAACCAAATGAAATGGAAATTCCCTGGGTTCTATGGTGGTAAGTATAGCAAAGACTCCTAGTAATGGAGTATATAGAGCCTGACCTACCCACCTTCTGTAGCCAGACAAGGCTTCCAGAGGAGGGATTGGGACATCAACCCAGCCACAAGTATTTTGACCTACAATGTATCTTTTCCCCTGGATGAGCTGGGTCAATGGTAAGCACAGTTTGTGTGAGTAATGACTGGTCCAACTTGAGGTTCATGTCACAAGAGGAAGCCCATGCATGACACTGGATGGCCAGGAACCAGTGCACAGAGACCTAGGATAGAACCAAACAAAACTGGCAAAACTAAAAACAGACACAAAACCAAAATCATCCAAAAACCAAAAACAAACAAACAAATAAACAAAAATCAACTAAACTGAAAAATGAACCGAACAAAAAAGTCAGTGAAATGAATCTCAATGATATTTCACTATACTCATAACCAGGAGCCTGGCCCAAGGGTCATCTGAGAAGCTTCATACAGCAACTGACAGGAACAGATGTAGAGACCAACAGACTAACAGGTAGAACTCAGAAAAATCTGTGATAGGAATCTAGGAGCCAGAAGGGTAGAGCACTCCACAAGAACACAGCCCACAGAATCAATTAAATAGGGCTCACAGGTGCTCACAGATACTGAACCTATTGTCAGAAATCCTGTATGGGTCTGGCATAGGTCCTCTGCATTTTTGTTGTGGTTGTGTAGCTTGGTGTTCTTTTGGGACTCATAACAATTGGAATTATCACTGATTCTTTTGCCTGCTCTTATGACCCTTATTCTCCCAATAAGTTGCTTCACAAAAGCTTGATATGAGGGTTTGTTCATAATTTTATATATCTTGCTATGATATTCCTGGCAGACCTGCTGTTCTTAAAAGGGAAATAGAGAAAGATTGGATCTGGGAAGTGGGGTGGTGAGGGAGAGAGAAGAATTAAAAAAACAAATCAAAACAAATATATTCAAGGCCAATCTTGGCAAGATTGAAAGCCATTATTAACAAGAACGACTACACAAAAAATGAGACGCATGTATTTCAAAAGGTTGTCTTTATCACAATTTTCCTTTTGGCAGGTTCAGATTTAGAGACAAATTTTAGTACATATCTTTATCTACTTCTAATTTTCTTTTCTTCTCTTATAAAAAAATCAATGATTTCACTCACCTTTTCTTTCAGATAGATATTTCTCTACAAATATATTGATGTTACTGCATTATACATCAGTGAAGTCTGTAGCTTTTAGGAGAAAATATATTCTTATAGGGTTGGAGAAATGGCAGTGTGTAAAACACTGGTTTTGCAAGCATAATGACTTGAGGCCAGCACTCAGAAACCAGTCCTAGCACCTGTTTGAAAACTCAGCACCAGAGAAAGGTGAATGACAAGTGTATCCCCAAGGGTTCATTAACCAGGCACTTGGTGAGCTCTAGTTTCAGTTTTAGAGAGAGAATTTGTCAAATAAATAAGCAGGAGAGCTTCTTGAGTTTTTTGTATATTTTGGATATTAGCCCTCTATTGGATGTACGATTAGTGAGATATTTTCCTAATCTGTAGGTTGCTGATTTGTCCTATGGGCTATGTCATTTGTCTTACAGAATCTTTGAGTTTCATGAGGTCTCATTTATCAATTCTTGATCTTAGAGCTTGAGCCATTGGAGTTCTGTTTAGGAAATTTCTCCCTGTGTCAATGAGTTAGAAGCTCTTTCCCACTTTCTCTTCTATTAGATTCCATGTATCTGGTTTTATGTTGAGGCCCTTGATCCATTTAGACGAGATTTGTGCAAGGTGACAAATATGGATATATTTTCATTTTTCTACATACAGACCATCACCATTTATTGAAGATGCTTTCTTTTTCCATTGTATATGTTTGGCTTCTTTGTCAAAGATCAAATGTTCATAAACATGTGGTTTTATTTCTGGGTCTTCAATTCTATTCCATTGATCAACGTGTCTGTCTCTGTACCAATACTTGTAGTTTTTATGACTATTGCTCTGTAATTAGCTTGAGGTCCGGGATGGTAATTCCTCCAGCAGTTCTGTTATTGTGAAGATTTTTTCTTTTACTATTATGAGTTTTTTACCTTTCCAGATGAATTTTACAATTGCTCTTTTCATATCTTTGAAGAATTATATTGAGATTTTGATGGGGTATTGCATTGAATCTGTAGATTGCCTTTGGTACAGTGGCCATTTTTACTATTATTACTAATTAATTAATTGCAGGGTCATTCTGTAGTTCAATTTCTCATTTTAGGAGAAAAATTCAGTCTGATTTCCAAAATGGCTTTATCAGTTAACACTAAAACCAACACTGCATAAGAACTCACCTTTCCTCACATCCATCCCAAAATTTGATATTATTTGTATCTCTGATGTTGACCATCCTGCCTGGGGTGAGATGGAAGCTTAGAGAAACTTCAATCTATACTTCATTAGTAACTAAGGATATCAAACAATTTAAAAGTGAATTTACTTAATCATTTTTACTTCTTTTGAGGCATTTATATTCAGATCTAAGGCATATTATTAAACATTTTATTTAATATTTACATGTGTGTATAATGTATTTAGATCATACTTTCTCCATTCCTCTCCCTTCAATTCATCCAGCATCTGCTATCATTTTTCCCTCAAAATTTCATGTGCTTTCTCTATTTCTCCTTTTGGTAATATTTCTGAGTCTATTTAGTGCTGCTTGTGTATAAAAGAAAATGTAAGTATTTACTGGAGAATGTGCAGCCATTGTTTTAAAATTTATTTAGTTAGTACTTTGTACATTCTAGACATTAATGTTCTACCATGAATAGCTGGCAAAGGGTTCTCCCATTCAGTGGGCTTCCTCTTCACCAGGATGACATTTTCCTTTGCTGCACAAAAGGTGTTTATCTTTGAAAGACTGCATTTGTCAGTTCTTACTCTTATTTCCTGTGCTACTGAAGCATGATTCAGAAAATCTTTACCTGTAACATGTTGAAGCATCCACCCTAACCTTTCTGTGGTTGTTTTGAGCTATTAGGTATTCTGTTGAAGTCTTTGATTCGTTCATAGTTAAGTATTCTTTTTCAGCACAACAGGCAAAAATCTAGTTTACTTTTTTCTGAATATTATTATTCAAGCTTTCCAGGACCGTTTGTTCGAGACGCTGCCTTTTTTTGTATTATACAGTTTGTCAAAATTCAGGTAGCTCTAATTAGATGCATGGAATTATATCTGATTCCTTTGTCCTATTCCACTGATTGATTTGTCTAGTTTTTGTTTGTCATATCGTGCTGGTTTTTGTTCCATGTCTATATTAATTAAATATCTATAATATAATTAAATAAGTTCTGGTTATGTTTTCTGCAGTATTCTCCTCTGAGTACAAATTTTTGAGAGAGTATTAAATTTAAAACAATGCCACATCTTTAATTCATTACTGTTTTTAATTTTTGCACTAATATGGAGAATTTACTTCTGAGGTATAGACATTTTTATGGATGACATTTCTATGATTTTTATTAGTTTATTGTTTAAACATTTACTTATTTTTATAAGCTTTGATGTTTGCCACAGAAAAAATAGCTATTTTAGTCAGCCCCACCAATATTTCAGCTATTTTGCTCTATGTTTTATCCCAAATCATCTACAATTCTACCACATACACAGAGGAAGCATTACAAACTAAGCCAGCATTAGCTGGGCTAATGATCATGCATAAAGCCTTAGGTAAAATTTTGTAATCAAGAGACTAGAAAAGTGATCATTTTCCTAAAAATAAATAAAATTTCTAATAAATTTTCTAAAATTTTGAGAAAATATAAAGCTATAAATAATAGCAAAAAATATCCAAATATAAAGAGTCAGGGACCATCATGGGAAGCTGGTGGAAGAACTGGAGAAGTTGAGGAAAATTGCAAACCAATAGCAAAAACAACATCAGCTCGCCAGACCACTCAGTGGACCCAGAGTCTAGACCACCAACCAAGGAGTGTACGGGGAAGGATGCATGGCTCTAGATATATAGGTAGCATAGGATGGCCTTGTCTGACGTCAGTGGGAAAGGTGGCCCTTGGTTCTGTAGAAGTTTGATGCCCCAGTGTAGGGAGATGCTGGAGAGGTAAGGTGGGAGAGGGTAGGTAGGTTGGGGCATGCCCTCATAGAGACAATGGAGAAAGAGGAGAGGGAGGTTATGGGATAAGGGACTTGTGGAGGGGTAACCATGAAGTGGGATATTATTTGAGATGTAAATGAATGGAATGATTAAAAAGATATTTAATACATATCATTTTGTGGTAGAAACTATGTGACATTAAAATTTACCTAACTAAATTAAAATTTACACTGATTCCTATATTGTTAGCCCCCATGCAGTAAGCTCATGACAGTGACACTACAGTAACTCACTATACTGAGGTAGATTAAGTGGGCTATAATTTTCTGTAAGGCTTACAGAAAGCTTATTGACTTATATGGCCATCACCATCAGGAGGATCTTGGCTCCACAAAACTTTGTTTGTTTAGTTTGTAATAAAGATTGCAACTCCTTAAACTCACAACTAGCCATAATCCACAGACAGGTCATGATGCAAAATTAAGGAGCAAAAGATTTTATGATTCTATCTAGGCCCTCAATTTAAATAACTTACATGGAACAGATTATTTTTCTTAGATAAAATGAAAACCTAATCCTTTATGACCTAGGTCTGTATGAAACTAGACCTAGAAATTTTGATTTTAATTGTCTATTATATTCCTATGGTGTTCTTCACATGGTGAATATGTTACTTTAAAAATTTATGTTTAGCATTCTTAGGCCAGTGATGTTTTTCTATATATGACAGTGGTTACAACGAGTCATTATTCATTTACAAGATGCACTGTCTTTATGTTCTGATTCTTCAAACAGGTATTTTATATTTATCAATATGCTATGTTTATGACATCAAGCTCTAAATGAACTATTTTTAATCAATTGCATTTTGATGAATATGGGTTTGCATTTTTTCTTGTCTAGTAGAAGCTAGGGCAACTAAGTGGATAGATATGTTGTAGAAAATGAACCCCTCTGTAAGACATTATTAACATTTTCTGATTATCTCTTTATGGTTAGTTTCCATGCATAGAACTGCACTGCTTATAATTGTTGTTAGGGCAGCTTAGATTTCAATGACATCTAAACTTTGCTTTCTATAACCTTGACCTGATCTGTCTTCTAGTCCCAGCTCTTATCAATTGCCCTGACACTAATTCCATCATCATATCTTATTGAGATGCTCCCTAGCACTTGTAAGATACCTTGTGTCATCTTTTCTACTCAGGACAGTTGCACACATTGCTTTTAGATCTACCATACTGACCTATAGTACTGTACCTTATCACATTACCATTTATTTTATTGTGTGTATCTACTACAGAAGTAAAACAAGAAGGATATTTGTCTATACAGACTGATTTTTCTTACATTTACTAAAAGCCAAAATGTTTCTGGTATTTTACATGCTGACTCATTTTCTCGCCTTTCAATTTCAAATCTCTAATTTAATTACATATATCAATGTCATGCTATATAGATCTGTCCCCCTTTCCAGTAATTATTAGACTTGGTATTTTGACAAAATACCTAGTCAGAATATAAGATCTCACAGTAAGTAATGTAGTGTAAAGGCAGATCCTGAGGGTATTTGTATGCAAGGCCTGGCAATACAGGACATGAGTAGATATTTGGAAAATACTGTTGAATTCAAGAATGTAGATGAAGACATATGTGATTGGAGAAGTCATGCTAGCAACTTCCTGCTTTGCTTGTAACACATTGCTGCAAACTTAGTTGTTTATGATTGTATAGATTATTTTACATTCATGAGTATCACAAAAAATATACAGGGCACAGAGATTATATTCTATGTGTAGAGGAAACCATTTCTCTGTTTTTTTAACATCTAGAGTCTAGATTCTAGAGGCTTCTTAAATTCTTCAGCTTGTGGTCTTATAAGACCAAAACTCTCTTTCCATTTTCATGTTTAGTCTTTCTCTATTACTTCCCTTTTCACCATCGTAGAGGGAAATGAAACTTTTCCCAGCTTATATTGCGCCTAGTGGATAATCAGGATAATCTCTCCATTTCAAGAAGAGCATTTAACTACAACATCTGTTGTCTCTACTGGCATATAAAGAAACAAATTTAATATTCTTAGGAATTAGGACATGGGCATTTTTGCTAGATTATTCTGCTTAAGATGAAGGATAATGTGATCCAGTTGAATATGAGCCTTGATGGGGCAACTGAGGAGATTAAAGACATTGACAAGAGTGATTTTAATGAAGAAACGTTTAGTGAAATTAGTATTATACTCAACAGGTCATCTCAACCAAAAACAGTTTCTGTAGTAGTAATATATAGAATGTATTAGCATATTATCTAGGAGAGTTTATTGAGATATAAGTTACCATTTAATATCTTTACACTTTGACACTGGCAGATAAGAAAATGTAAATTTATCTACAATTAGCTATGGGAAAAATATTTTTTTTAATAATTTATTTTTTTCTCAAACCGTAATTCATTCACACAGGGTTTATAAACACAGAAAAGCAGGATGTGGTGAAGGGAATGAAACTGGAGTGTGGGTGTTCAGGGGGAATACAGATATCTTTCAGAACTGGGTATTGGCTAGGTGAAGGTTCAGGGGACAATTCACTATGACTCTGCCTATGATTCACTTGTCCTTATCTAAGTTGGTATTGCCTGCCCAGGCTACCTATTTACAAGGTCTATGACTACTCAGGCTTGTAAATTTCCATAAAAGCTGCCTGTTTACATTAGCTTATAGCCATCTGTTTCAATGTCTTTCCACTGAGACCCAAGACTTGGTGTTAGTATACATGTATGACAGGCCTATTGCTGATTTTGGCCTATGGCTGATTTTAGGCCTTCAGTGTGTAAGCAGGGCTGCCCCTGACATCTCCTCCCTTCTCTAAGTATAGAAGGTCTGTGGCAATTCTAATCTTGCGAAGGCAGGGATAGAGGCCTGACCTCCAGTACTTGAAGAGGACCTTGTAATGGCTCCAGTCCCCCAGTCATTGTCCAGTGAGGCATGAGGGCCATACTCATCCTGATGTCATTTTCCTGGAGAGGGGATACTTTTGACATCAACCCCTATGCAGTCAGGCTTGTCCCTCAGGGAATCCAGAGAGATATTATTATCTTTTATTTATATTCCCTTGCAGTACTTAGCCTCAAAGCATAAGCAAGAATTCAGATCGCCTGTCAGAGGGGGTTCTGGGTGGCCCCTCTCTGCTTGGTCTAGGGGCAGAAGTCCCTCCTTTTAGGTTGGGTGGAGATGGGTTTTGGAAACACCCTGTATAAAGTTACAACCTCATCTTGAGTCTCATGGTCCTCCATAGCTAACTTATGATAATGTATCTGAATAGGTTTTGCTACCAAATTATTTATCTGTGTATCATAGAGTTAGTCCGCCTATTTGAGGCCCAGGGACCAGCAGAAATAAGCAATAAGAACCCAAATAGTGGTCCCAAGATGGGAGGAAATAGGGTTGGCAACCTTGGAGAGGCTGAAAACTAATTCTTGTACCAGCATTCATCTGGCTCTTTCTCTCTCTGATTTTTCTCATGGCCTTGACTGGCCTATTTCATGCTCTCTTTAACGCTCCTTATCTTGTCTATGTAAAGGCAACATTCGTCTTTAAGGGCTGTACACAATCAAGAGCTGTACACAGCCTTTTTATTGTGATAGAATAAATCAAGTCCAATAAGAATCTTTGCGATTTTAGGAGGTCTCTTCAGACAATGAAACGAGGGATTTCTTGAGATTAGTGATGTCAGTCTCTAGCTGTTTGATGTTCTTGTCAGTGGCCCTTCAAAGGTCTGAGTAGTATAAGTTTGGAGGCCAGTATCTGGATTAGAACTTCTAAGAGCAGACATCATGGGTGATTCATTTTTACCTAGAAAGAAAAAAGAAGGGAATTCTCAGGGAGATTTCTCTTCCTTGGATGTAAATTGTTATTCATCTTATTTATGGTTGGGCCTGGCTTTGTGGGGGTATCTATTTATTTCATTAATCTTTTTGGTAGCCGGTTAGCTGTGCCTTCTGTGGTATCAGACAGGCATATCAATCCTCAGCCCCATAAGGGAACTGGGTCTGGGCCATTTCCTTTAAGGGTAAGAGGGTCCTTCCCCATATCTGTGGCAATGTTTTGTTGGTCTCACCGGTGTTAGAGGCAGTCAGCAGCAGATTTGCCATGAGCTTTCAGCTTTAGAGAGATAAAAGTGAACAAGACATGATGGAGAGTATTTCGGGGGACCCCTTCCGGGGGGGGGGTACCATTCTCCTTCTTTTGTTTTTAAAGCCAATTTTTCAGAGTTCTTATAAAATCAGGGCAGAAGCTCCAGCAGTCACTCCTTCCACACTCAGAGAGTCATGAAGACCCTATTTAAGGATGAATAAATCTATATTAATAATCTTTTGTCAAAGGACTGTTATAGCACCACCGACAACTAATCAGACTATATAATATATCGATTAGTAATAGCTTCTTCTACTTTTTGTGAGATTACCTCTCTTTTGTCCATTAATTGTTGATGAAAATTAGGATTTGCTTCTCTCTTGAGAATATTGAACAGAGACTTAAATTCTTTTGTGGAGAGGTTAAAATAGGATCTTAGCCAATAAGCAACTCCTAGAAACTTTTGAAAATAATTTAAAATAAGTAAACTCTCTCCCTCTCTTTTTTTGACCCTTTATCTGTGTTTTTTTTAATTGGATATTATATGTATTTACCTTTCAATGTTATCTCCTCTCCCATTCTCTCCCCAAACCCCTTATCCCATACCCCTCCTCCTATTTTTATGAGGGTGTGCTCCAAACATCCTCCTAGTCCCATATCCCTGCTCTCGAATTCCCAAACAGTAGGAGATCTAACCTTTCAGGGACCATGACCCTCCACTTCCACTGAAGTCTGACAAGGTCACCCTCAATTACGTACACAGGTGGAGATATGAGTCCCTCCCTTTGTGGTCTCTGGCTGGCAGTTTAGATTTTGGGAGCTCTAGTTGAAATTTTTATACTCCTTCTAAAAAGGACCAAAGCACCCACACTTTGGTCTTCCTTCTTCTTTGTGAGTTTTATATGGTCTATATATGTTGTTTCTTAGATATGGTGAGCTTTTGGGCTAATATCCACTTATCAGTGAGTGCATACCATGTATGTTCTTTTGAGATTGGGTCACCTCAGTCAAGATGATATTTTCCAGCTCCATCCATTTGCCTAAGAATTTCATGAACTCATTGTTTTTAATAGCTGAGTAGTACTCCATTGTATAAATGTACCACATTTTCTGCATCCATTCTTCTGTTGAAGAGTATCTGGGTTCTTTCCAACTTCTGGCTATTATAAATAAGGCTGCTATGAACATGGTGGAGCATGTGCCCCTGTTGTATGTTGAAGCATCTTTTAGGTATATGCCCAGGAGTGATATAGCTGGGTCCTCAGGTAACACTATGTTCAATTTTCTGAGATACCACCAGACTGCTTTCCATAGTGGTTGTACCAGTTTACAATCCCACCAACAGTGGAGGAGTGTTCCTCTTTCTCCACATCCTCACCAACATCTGCTATCACCTGTGTTTTTGATCTTTGTCATTCTGACTTGTGTGAGATGGAATCTCAGTTTTGTTTTCATTTGAATTTCCCTGATAACTAGGGATGCTGAACACTTCTTTAGGTGCTTCTCAACCATTTGAGCTTCCTCAGTTGAGAGTTCTTTGTTCAGCTCTGTGCTCCATTTTTTAATAGGGTTCTTTGATTGTCTAGAATCTAATTTCTTCAGTTCTTTGTATACCTTGGATATTAGCCCTTTATAATATATATATCCTTTTTCAATCTATACAATCTATACAATCTACACAATCATAATTGTTTTGTATTAGAAGTGGAAAGCATATGTTTTCAACTTTGCTCTTATATTCCAATATAGTTTTATATATTTTGCATTCTCATATGAGCTATGAAATCCATCAATTCCAAAAAACGCTCTCCTGAGATTTTCAGATGTTTCTATTGAATCTGGCTAAACTAGCAGTGCTAGATGTCTTCCTATGAACTAAGAACATATTTTGTTTTATTTCAATCTTCCTTAATTATTTTCCATGCTTGTAATTTTGCCCTATTTGATAAATTTATTACTAAGTATTATTTTGTTTCTCAAGTTATCATAATGCAATTGTTTGTTGATTCATTATTAAATTGTTTATTCTAGTGCAATTGTTACATGAAACTCTGAAAACATGATCCTTTCATTTATTATTTCCAATAGTTTTAATCGTTCCTTAATAGTCTCTATATACAAGATCATGTCGTCTGTAAAAGAATATTTCTTTGTGTCTAATTAGAACTTCTTTTACTCTGTTTTCTTTCCTAATTGACATGGATACAAGCTCCAGTGCTATGCTGAATAAGGAGCACAGTGTCCTCACTTCTGAAATTGTATTAACTTTTCACCACTGACTAGACTCTCACAGACATGTTTTATTAGGTTGAAAATGATAACCCTATTCTGAAAGTATTCACTATTTCCATATGTATGGACATTGGGTTTTTATAAATGTTATCTCTGAAGCAGTTGGAATGATTGTCAAGTTTTTGTATTTTCTTCTAAGTTATGGTTTATGAATTGGTTTTTGTATGTGAGATCATCTTGCATTTCAATGATAAATCTCAGTTGGTTTGGTTTCATACTCTTTTGCTGTGCCTGCTATCAACTTATGCATATGATCAATTTTTATTATTTATAGCTTTTCTATTTTTATATCCACTTGCCCTCTAAAGCGTATGTGTTACAAGTAAGTCTTTGAATCTCCTTATTGTCATTACAGGTAGGTGTAAAGAGCATGAACGTGTGAGTCATGCAGTATGTAACAAGCAGCTGACGTTTGATAGGACAGTGATGTCCTTTCTTGTTTAAGTATTCATATAATAAACAAATATTTATACAAGTCAACTATCTTTATATTTTATTTGAATAATTTTGCTATTGAAAATGGACCCCAAGATTACCTCAGGAAAGCTATCCCATGCTTCTCTGTGCAATCTGCTTATATAGAAAATTCATGTGCTACATAATCTTTATTTAGACATGAACTATGGAGTGTTGGCTATGAATTCAATGCTAACGAATCAACAGTAAATGATCTTTAAGCCAAGAAACATAAAACAAGGCTATGTATTGATCAGCTGATGAAAACGTTGTGATCATGGGAATATAATGCTGTATTTTTCCCATGAGCATTAATTTTGTTCTCACTGAATCAGCTTTCTCAGACACTTTATATTTTATATATAAAGTGCACTTATATGAACATATAAGTAGAGGATTAGTTTGTAGTTTTCAATTGCTATGGTGCCTTACAATCAGAGTAATACTGATTTCATAAGCAATTGGGGTTTGTTTAGTCCTGTTTCTGTGGTGAATGGTTTGTAAGCTTAAATGTTAATATACTTTTCATGTTTTACAGAATTTACAGAAAAAAATGGGAATTTAATTTTTTTTTGAGAAAACAATTCTCTTATCAGTTCTTTGAAAGTTTCATATAATGTGATTTGATTAGATCCAGCCAGTCCTAGATGTTTGTCCTTGCTTCTCTATCCACTGAAGTCTATATTCCACTTCCTTTAAACATTTCAAGACAAAATTATGATGCTGAAAATATTTTGCATGCATGTTTTTCCTCTGGAGCATGGTCAGCTTATCACTCAAAGATGAACCGTCCTTTTCCAGATCTAATAATTGCCAATTTGCTCCTGGTTAGAGTACCCAACTCCTCTCTCTAATCTGGAATTAGGTCTGACTTTGGCTTTCACAGGTTTTGTGAATTCTATCACAACTGCTGTGGCTTCATATATGCAATTGCCCTAATGTGTCTAGAAGATATTTCCTTGTAGTCATCTGTTTCCTTTGGCTCTTATACTTTTTCTGCTACGTTGAATCTTAGCGTGGGGATATATATATATATATATATATATATATATATATATATATATATATATATATATAATATATGTATGTGTATATATGTAGATTTGATTTTATACGTAGACTTTTTAAACATGTACTAAAATTCCAGATTCCTAGATGAAAAATGAGGATAAAAATGTATATGTACTTGTTTACATATGTATATATTTTTATATATATGTATATATGACATATATGTATATGTATATATATGTAAATATATTTACACATATGTATCATATATATACATATATACATATATGTATATATATGATACATAGGTACTTTTGTCATTTCTGAATATCTATACCTATATTTCCTTTAGGGCTCATCAATCTTCAGTATCATACTTTGTACATTAGCCAGTTTTTTTTTGTGTCTCAGTCTACTGGAAATTGAAAATAGAAGTTTTATGTCTTTCAAAGAACTTGTCTATATTACTAAATTTAGCTAACTTTTTGGTATGAATTATTCATAATATTTTTATGTTGATAATCAATTATGTATTTATTTATTTATACTTTACATTGCTTCAGTCTTAATTTACCAGTGTGGGAAGGTAGAAAGTTAGACTACCAGGTTACCAGTTTGAGTTTTCACCTTCTTTCTTTTTTTCCAGTGTATGCAGGATACTTAGTGCATATGCTGGGTTAGTGCTTTTTGCTACAATGCTAGCTTGTTTGTTTTTGTTTATTTGAAGTAGGATCTTGCTATGTAGCTCAGGACAGTTTGTGAGTCTCCATGTTCCTACTTCTGCCTTTGGATACTATCAACCTCTACTATTTTTAATGTAGGTATCCTCAGTCATAATTTTCTATTCTTCCCAATATTTTCACTTCCTCCATAAATTTATTCCTTAAAGTTACTTAACTGTTATCAGTTCATCAAGTTAATTGATTCTTCTGCCAGTTTAGATCTAGTAGCAACCCTTTGAGTGAACATTTTTCATTTGTTCCTTTTGTAGTTGGTGGTAATTATCAACAACATAGTACAGAAAGACCTTGGAGACAGAGGAGTTTATCCTGACTGTCTTCATAGAAATGGTAAGACCAGCTGACATTGGGAGGTAATATTTCCTGGCTGGGATTCTGAGCTGTATAAATGGACAAAGAGACTTTGTCACTTTTTGTTTCTTGATTATGAAAGCAATGTGGCAGCTGCTCCAAGCTCCTTCTTCCTACCATTATAGTCCCCGCTTGTAAACTTAAAGAAACTATTTCTCCTTTAAGTTGGTTTTGTCAGAGTATTTTATCTTAGCACCAGAAGAAAAAACTGGCAGCCGCATTATTACTTGAGTCTACTGAGTCCTTTGAATATTTCTTTTTATTTCATGTATTTGATGAAACATTGTCATCATACACTCTGGCAGTTCTTTGAGCAAGGCTAATTTTAACTCATTGAACATTTATAATTTCATTAGGGTTTGGGTACATGGAGCTCATCTTTCCATTTAAGTGTCTGGCATTGTAAAATTGTTGAAAATTGGATGGTATGGCTTTGGATTGAAGGAAATTTTTGGAAAAGGTTTTTTTTATAATTATTGTTTTTATTTTATTTTAGTTTTCTTAACTGTAAAATGCTAGTAATGATGCTTATATATCATCTGTCACCTTCAAACTTATGTATCCAATTACCTATTCAGGAAGCAGTTTTCTGTTTCCGAAAAGATGACATAGCATAGGAATTAGACTGCTTTGGAAGAAGCAATCTCAAGCAAAAGACAAGTTTCACAGTGAATAGGTATTCTATGTGCATGTCAAAAGAGGGTATATTGTCTATGATCCAGTGACCAGAGATCTTAAGGAATGTCTCCAAAATTTTCTGTGTGGAAAAACAGGGTGGTTTTTCAGTGACTACCACTGAACTCTCATTATGAATTGCTTTCGATTGTTATGAAGGCCCCTTTTAGAAATCCCTTCTCCCCGACAACCCAATAATTGACTCAGACTTGGTTCTGCAAGGGCAGAGTGTCAGTGGCCAGTGCATATCTGCTGTTGTAGACCTGGAAAGCTCTTGAATGACAGTTACATGTTAGTAAAGGGCTCTGCAGTGGAGACCTGGCTAATAGAGTATGGTGTTTCCTTCTAGGATAGCTTCTCCAGGATAGCTCCTCCCCTTGCTATCCCTCTAGGCAGTCTTAGGTCAGAATCTAATCTTTAAAAAAGGGGAATTGCTTAAAATTTCTGCTTTTCATATTGATCCTTCTCTTCACCTTGTGAAGCTTCAGAGCTTTTGAACTTCTATCTTCCTTACAATCTTATATTCCAAGTGCTTAATAAAATGGATAGCTTTTACATTATCTAAATAGTATACAATGTTAACACTCATGACAATATAGGATAAGAAAAATTCCAATTTTTGAAAAATAAGAATAAACTCAATAAGAATAGGCACCTTCTTTGACTATCAGTGTTTATTGTCTTGCTTGTTCCTTGACTATTTGCACCAATTGTATTGCTTGTTCCTCAACCTAGAACTAACCTTAATACTTGCATGAAATTAAAATGGTATAAAAGCAAAAAGGAGGAGGAGGGATGGGATAGAGAGTTTATGGGGGGATGGGGAAAGAGAATAACAACTGAAATGTAAATAAATAATATATCCAATTAAAAAATGTAAAAAAGAAAAAGAAAAAGGAAAGAAAAAAAGGAATAGGCAGTTTCAAATATCTAAATCTGTATCAGTACACTGTGAATTCTGCTTTACTAATTATTTTCATTAAAAAAAATAAAACTATTCCCAGATGGATTATAATAAAGGTTTCTAAAGAAGGAGAAAAATACTAATATATTGTGGTTAAGACTGATCAATGCTGATTTAGTGTTAGATGCTGATTAATTTTATTGTTATATAAATAAAGCTGGGCTGGACATAAATTTGAGATTGGGATGCAATACAAAGCTTATCAGTTTTAAATATTAAAAAACAGATTCTAACACTTTAGGGTTTTGAAGCTTTTTGGATTATTTATAGTTAAGATATTAAAGTTGGACTTCCAATCAATCACTGTTGTACTAACAGATAACTCATTACAAATATTAAAAAGAAAAGTACTTCTGGTTAAAAATTTCTCATGTCAGGAGTGTGGAACGTATAACTGACAGCATGATTATTAAGTTAATAAGTAAACCAAATCTGAACTTTCTTTTTTCTCTTTTATTATTATTAATCATTTCATTCGTTTATATCTCAAATGATATCCCACTTCTAGGTTATTCCACCAGCACCACCCTCCAATCCCACACCTGCTCTTCCCCTCCGTTTTGCCTATATGAGAGTGTTTCTCCATGGATCCACACTCTCCGGCCCCATCTCTCCAGCATCCCCCTACTCTGGGACATCAAACCTCCCTGGGACCAAGGGCCTCCCCTCTCATTGCTGTCAGGCAAGCCCATTTGCTACTACATATGTATCTGGAGCCAAAGATCCCTTTAGGTACACTCCTTGCTTGGTGGTCTAGTCTCTGGGGGAACTGGATCGTCAGGCCAGCCTATGTTGTTCTTCCAATGGGGTTGCAATATCCTTCCAATCCTTCAGTTCTTCTGCCAGCTCCCCCACCAGGTTCCCTGAGTTAAGCTTAGTGGTTGGCTCCAAGCATCTGCCTCTGCATTGGTCAGTTGCTGGCTGGACCTCTTGAGAAACAGCCACACTTGGTTCCTGTCTGCAAGTGCCTCTTGACCACAGTAACAGTGTTGGGTTTGGTGTCTGCAGACATGATATATCCCAAGCTGGGGCCATTCCCTTGTTGGCTTTTCCTTTAGTCTCTGTTTCATTTTTGTCCCTGTTCTTCCTTTGGACAGGAACATTTCTGGATTAAAAAAAATTGAGTTGGATTGGTGCCTCCATCCCTCTACCAGGGGCCATGCCTATCTACTGGAGGTGGTTGCCTCAGGTTCTATTTCCCCCTCCTCTTCGCATTACAGCTAAAGTCAATCCCATTAGTTCCTGTGAGCCTCACATTTCTATGATGTCTGGGACCCTCCAGTGGTCATCCCCAGTTCCTCATCCCCTCTGGTACCTTTTTTTTTTTTATTTCCTGACCTCTCTCAAGTCTCCTCCAGATTCTAATACTGCCACAATTATTCCCTCCTCCTCCTTTCTCCCTCCCTTGTCTCCCTCTCCTTCTATCTGCACAATCATTCTGTTCTCCCCTCAATGCAGGAGTGAAGCATCCACCCCCTGATCTTCGTTCCTTCTATGTTCCATATAGACTGTAGGTTGTATCATAGGCAATGTGAGCTTTTGTGATAGTATCCACTTATTAGTAAGTATATACCATGAATGTTCTTTTGTGTCTGGGTTACCTCACTGAGGATGCTATTTTTCTATTTTCTTTACTCCACTTTTTAATAGGGTTTTTTGGTTCTCAGGTTCCATCAATTTGCCTGCAAATTTCATGAAGTCATTGTTTTTAATCTTTGTGTAGTACTCCATTGTGTATATGTATATTTTCTGTATTCATTCTTCTACTGAGGGATGTCTTGGTTGTTTCCAGCTTCTGGCTGTTATAAATAAAGCTGCTATGAACATAGTGGAGCTTGTTTCCTTGATATACATTGGAATATCTTTTGAATATATGCCCAGGAGTGGTATGGCTGGGTCCTTAGGTAATATAATACTATGTCCAATTTTCTGAGGAATCCCCAGACTGATTTCCAGAGTGGTTGTACCAGCTTGCAATCCCACCAACAATGAAGGACTGTTTCTCTTCCTCCACATCCTCATCAGCATCAACTGTGGTTTTGAACTTAGCCATTCTGACTGACGTGAGGTGGAATCTCAGAGCGGTTTTGATTTGCATTTCCCTGATGACAAAAGATGTTGAACATTTCTTTAAGTGTTTCTCAGACATTTGAGATTCCTCAGTTTAGTATTCTCTATTTAGCTCTTTACTTCACTTTTATTTTTATTTTAATTTTTTTTACTTTTAATCATTTTATTTAAAGTAATGCATAATGCAATATAGTTAATACAATAAAAGTATACAGTTATGTGGGGTTTAGTTTCTGAGTTATGCAAACTACCTAATTAATTAAGAACTTTTTTAGACAAGAAAGAGGCTATGCATGCTGCTTTCATCATATTTTCCTTCTTCCCTGTCTCTAGAAGTCACTAATGTCATCATATGATGGCCACCTTTTGGCTATTGTGAATAATGTTGTGGTGACCTCCTGTATGCATGCTGTGGCATGAGTTTATTCCACTTTTTAATAGGGTTATTTGGTTCTCTGGAATCTGCTTTCTTGAGTTCTTTGTATATATTGGATATTAACCCTCTATCAGATGTAGAATTGGTAAAGATCTTTTCTCAATCTGTTGGTTGCCATTTTGTCTTATTGATAGTGTCCATTGCTTTACAGAAGCTTTGCGATTTTATGAGGTCCCATTTGACAATTGTTGCTCTTAAAGCACAAGTCATTGGTGTTCTGTTGAGGAAATTATCCCCTGTGCCCAAGTATTCAAGGTCTTCCCCACTTTCTCTTCCAATAGTTTCAATGTGTCTGGTTTTATATGTAGGTCCTTGATTCACTTGTACTTGAGCTTTGTGCAAGGAGATAGGTATGGGTCAATTTGCATTCTTCTAAATGCAGACCGCCAGTTGAACCAGCACCATTTGTTGAAAATGCTTTTTTGACTGAATAGTTTTAGATTCTTGGCCAAGACCAAGTGACTATAGGTATGTGGGTTCATTTCTTGGTTTTTAATTTTATTCCATTGATCAATTTGCCTGTTTCTGTACAAATACCATGCAATTTTTATCACTATTGCTCTATAGTATAGCTTGAGGTCAGAGAAGAGTATTGAACTAGCATAGAGTCATTCAAATCTGTTTTCAGTTAAAATAGGCCAGAGAGTTTTAATTCGAACACTAAGAGCTACCTTTCCTCTAGCAAAGGGCAGAGAGAAGCCTCATTCATGGTGTTGTTTTTATATCAGTCAGGGGAGGAGCAGATGGGAGTCTTTTCTTTATCCTAGGATGATGCTTGGTTTGGTGGACAAGGCTGTCTTATGCCTAGAACTAAAAAAAAAAAAAAAAAAGATTAGATCAAGTTAAATCCATACAGCACAGCACTGGAGGAAGAAGACAGACAGAGACCTCTAAATCACCATGCTACCTGCAGACGTACCCTTTATCCCACAGCACATTCAGGCCATAGACACCTCCTTACCTTTACATGACAGAGCATTGATGGGTGATGTCATCAAGGTGGCCACCAGCTGTATGGCCAGCCTGCAGTGGGACTCACCACAATGTGTGAGTATGTTGTTATAGTACAATGGGAGAAAAAGAGGAGTGGAGTAGCTTAAGTGGTATGAAGAAAGATGGAAATAGAGTGTTAAGAGGAGTGTCCTGGTATAAATGGCCAGCCCCACTACCGGGGTCTATTGTAAGGTCCCAGCCCTAGCTGTTGCTAAAATTTATGTCTGTGCCTGTGTCTACTGAGCAGAAGCGGTCAGTGTTGATGTCTGTAGCTCATGTTACCACTATAAAACATGGGGATGTCTCTGCTCTGGGGTAGCTGGAAGGGAGTAGACAGATGTTCATAGGGCTGTGCATAACCATAGCACCCCACACTGGAGAGCTTGCCCCATCTCTTATCAGCTGCAGCACTCTGGGGAGTGAGTCCTGCACCTGCATAGGCATCACAATGTATTTGGCCTTGATGGTTAAGGAACAGGTGAGCCAGTTCTGAACGTAAGTACGGGAGAACTATCATAGCCAATCACAACACTCAGGAGAGAACTGGCACCTTGACTGGGAAGAGAGTGTAGCTGCCTTTGGAGGAATGAATGCAGAGGAGCTGGCCCTGAGAGCATGAGAACATGAAAGCTGACCCTACCTCCTGCCAGATGGTTATATTAGGTGGCCTAACTAGAGCACTGCTGGAAAGTTAGCCATGGTGGTGCAGGTAAGGGAGAGCTAGCCAGCTGTCCAGTTCAGATACCTCCCAGGCCCAGATCCAGGGCTCTGAATTTGCCCATTCTCAAATCTGTATCATCTGTGAATGGTTGAGCTGCATGAAAGGACTAGTCATGCTATTTCAAAGGTACAGGATCTCTGTGACACAGGACAACAAAATAACCAGGAGTCCTGTTGAGGTTTGGTCTTTTGCTACATATTATATGCTAAGTTGGGCCTAAAACACCTGGTTGCCCTATAGGTAAGAGGTAAATCCAAGTCCTGTTATGTGACTATGCCCTCAAGTTATTGCTGATTGTTGAATAAAGATGGTGACAGCAAATTGCAGGGCAGAAGAGCTACAGGCAAAGTTTAGGATTCCTGAGCTTAAGATGGGGTGAGAACCCAGAGGGAAAGAAATAGGTAAAAGGAGGTAAAAAAGATGCCATATATTAAGGTTCAAAAAAGCATTACCTTGAGGGTTGGTCAAACAAAATTAAGTCATTGGTGTTCTGTTCACAAAACATGTCTATATCTCCCTTTTCATTTCTGATTTTGTTAATTTGGATACAATCTCTTTGCCCTTTACTTAGTTTGGCTAAAGTTTTATCTATATTGTCGACTTTCTCAAAGATCCAGCTCTTGGTTTTATTGATTGTTTGTATCATTCTCTTTGCTTCTAACTGGTTGATTAAATCCTTGAGTTTGACTATTTCCTGCCACCTATTTTTCCTGGGTGTGTTTGCTTGTTCGGTTTTAGAGATTTATGGTGTGTGGCTAAGATGCTTTTATGGGTTCTCTTCCATTTCTTCATGAAGGGCACTTAGTTCTATAAAATCTTTTTTTTTAAATTGGATATTTCATTTTTTTACAATACAGTGTCATCTCCTTTCCCCATTTCCTGTCTCTATAACCCTCCAATCCCATTCCCATCCCCCTTTTTACTTTTATACCATTTTAATTACGTGCATGTATTAAGGTCAGTTCTAGGTTGAGGGTCTAGCAATGCAATAGATGCAAATAGTAAAGGAGCAAGCAAGACAATAAACACAAATAGTCAAAGAAAAAGCAAGGCATTAAACCCAATTATGTGAACACTCACATGCTCTCTGTTTCTAAGGGTTTAGCAGGATGACCAAAGTATCTGAGCCTACTTCTCTGTCCTTGCCCAAAGTAATTTTCATGTCTGAAGAATACTTCCTTGTTCTAGCCTAAAATTTAGATTCCTGTCTGAAATTACTTCTTTGTTCTAGCCTAAGATTTAGATTCCTACCTGAAATTACTTCTTTGTTCTAGCCTAATGTCTGATTCCTGCCTGAAGCCTATTTCCTTGTCCTTGGTCAATGTCATATTTCTGTCAAGGAGCCCATTTCCTTGTCCTTGGCCCATGTCAGATACTTGCCAAGCAGTCCCAAATGCTCCCCAGCACTCTCCCTTCTTTTTTTTAAATTTCATTAACAAGACTGAGCTTGTCTTAGATGTTCTGACAAGTATGCCTTCCTTACCTGTCATGGAATATGCATTATCCAAAGCAATGCACTTCTGTCTTAGGTTGGTGAGGCTCTGTGCAGAATCTTTCCTGTCCTTGGCTTGCCAGCCTATTAAGTTAATAATTCTGTTGGGGGGAGGGGGTCTATTTTCAGGTTCAAGCCATGGACTTTGGTTGCCAACATGTTGATGTTGTTAAAGAAAAGCTTTAACATGATGGACAGGAATAAAAGTATTTCCAGGACAAAAAGGGCTAACATAATCAAGCTATATATGTCATTCTTGAAGTTTGACCAAAATAGAAATACTGACCTCAGGCCTTGGGTAATTTTGTCTGCAGTATCTACTGCATCAAGGTTCAGCAGAGCAGCATTCTTGAAATTCATAAGTTCCCTATGAATCATTAAAACATCCAGAGAGGTGCCAAATACACTGCAAATGTCTTTAAACTTCTTATTATTATAATGACTACCACTGTAAATTTTAGAACTAACAAGAATCCAATGGTTTTGGCATGACACTCAAGATGGCTTCTTACTCTTAAATTCTGAACCAGTAACTTGAATAGAATAAAGAGCATCGATCCATTCTTCCAAATGCCTATCTAAATCCTCTTGTATATTCAACACATCAGTAACATTTTTTGCTAAATGATTAACAAAAGTAGCTATCTTATTGTGTCACAGTAATTGAAGAAGCAGTGGTTCTAGCAATTAATGCAATTAAAGCTGTTATACCAGCAATAGTCAAGCCCACTACTCTCTTGCTTCTGCTTAAAGCCTGACTCACTTCTTCCAGTACTTGCAAACTATTTTTTACAACACCAAGGTTCTGTGATACTCAGGGCACTGAAACAAAAGCTTGGTTGTAAGATCTCCATAACTGACACACCAGATTTCAAAGCACAAATACAATTAGATGGAGGGAGTACAATCAGTGCAACTTACATTAAATACTGTAGAAGAAACAAAAGTATTTTTAACTTGACAATTAAAAGAGCCTTAACACATATGCTAACACCGGTTTGAAATCCAGATCCTGCCTCAACTTTATCTCTTGCTAACATAACATCACTGAGAACTGCAATTAAGTTCCAAATATATCTCTCAAAATATCCAGAACCAGACTTCCAAATGAAGACTGCTATTTCCAATATTGGATTCATTTCTAGACCAATACATGATTGAGTCTGAATAACTGTTCATATTTAATAACAATAAAAGTAGCATTATAACTTCTCTTTTTGATTCTCTGTTTCACAAGGTCTAAATATTTGAGGCAAGGCAGCTTGTTCCATCAGGGGTATAGGTAAGCAATGGTGGGTCTGGAACATATGTCAAATACAGCTTCCCAATCATCATTGTCAGGGCACTCAGCAAGCTTAGAGTTTAGCATCATTCTTTGTCCTGGCATCAGCATCTTTCACTGATTGCTCTGATGGCCACCAAGCTTCTTCAGCATCCTGCAGAAAAACACAAACATGCCCTCTTCCCCATATTAAATACCTGACCAGGATCACGCATTATGCCAGTAAGTGTATGCTTCCCTTTCACTTATACATAAGTATGCCTAGTTGTAGACTGACATAGACATTCAGCAGAAAGTTCCTTGACATCCAATTTTTTAAAAAAAACAATTAAAATAAAAAATAAAAAGAACATGATGCAGATGAACTTGTGGTGTATCTCCCCCCCTTTTTTTTCTGAAGATATTGTTTTAAAGTTCCATGTGCCTGTTCCACAGAATCCCCATAATATTATAGGTTACTTTATTTATCTACATTTCAGATGATATCCACTTTCCCCCTAACTCCCAGAAACATTAACCCATCCACCCTCCTCATATTTGGACAAGGGTGTACCCCCACCCATCCATGTACTCCCAGCTTACCTCCCTCATATTTCCCCTCACTGAAGCATCCAGTCTTCAAGGGACCAAGGCCTTCCTCTCACACTGATTCCCTACAAGTCCAACCTCATCAACAAATACAGCTAGAGACATGGGTCCCTCCATGTGTGTTCCCAGACTAGCTGTCTAGACCCAGGGAGCTCTGGTTGGTTGATTGGTATTGTTGCTCTCCCCATGGGGACTCAAGTGCTTCAACTCCTTCAGTCTTCTTTCTAACTCCTCCACTGGGAACCCTGTGGTCATTTTGATGGTTAGCAGTGAGCATCCACCTCTGTATATGTCAGGCTCTGGCAGTGCCTCTCAGGAGACAGGTATATCAGGTTTCTGTAAGCATTCACTTCCAGACATCTACAATAGTGTTTGAATATGGAGATTGCATCTGGGAGGGATCTCCAGGTGGGGTGGTCTCTAGATGGTCTCTCCTCCATTTCTGCACCACACATTCTCTCATATTTGCTCCTGTGAGTATTTTGTTACTCCTTCTAAGAAGGACTGAAGTACTCACACTTTGGTCTTTCTTTTTTTGGGCTTCATGTGGTCTGTGAGTTATGTCTTGGGTATTGTAAGATTTTGGGCTAATAGCCACTTTTCAATGGGTGCATATCATGTGTGTTCTTTTATGATTGGTTTACCTCACACAGGATGATATTTTCTAGTTCCTTCCTTTGGCCTAAGAATTTCATGTATTCATTGTCTTTGATAGCTGAATTGTACTCCATTTTGTAAATGTACCACATTTTCTGAATCCATTCCTTTGTTCTAGGACATCTGGGATCTTCCAGCTTCTGGCTATTATAAAAAAAGGCTGCTATGAACATAGTGAAACATGTGTCCTTGTTATATGTTGGAGCATATTTTGCGTAAATGCCCAGGAGTGGTATCGCTGGATCCACAGGTAATATGTCCAATTTTCTGAGGAACCGCCAGACTGATTTCCAGAGTGGTTTTACAAGGTTGCAATCCCACCATCAATGGAGGAATGTTCCTCTTTCTCCACATCCTCACCAGCATCTGCTGTCATCTGAGTGTTTAATCTTAGCCATTCTGACTGGTGTGAGGTGGAATCTCAGGGTTGTTTTGATTTGCATTTCACTGATGACTAAAGATGTTGAACATTTCTTTAGGTGCTTCACAGCCATTCAATATGCCTCAGTTGGAAATTCTTTGTTGAGGTCTGTATCCCATTTCATAATAGTGTTATTTGATTGTCTGGAGTCTAATGTCTTGAGTTCTTTGTAAATTTTATATATATATTGGATATAGGATGGTAAAGATCTTTCCCAATCTGTGGGTGGCCGTTTTGTCCTATTGACATTGCTTTACCTTATAGAAGCTTTGCAATTTTATGAGGTCTCGTTTGTCAGTTCATGATCTTAAACCATAAACCATTGGTGTCCTGTTCAGGAAATTATCCCCGTGACCATGTGTTCAAGGCTTTCCCTCACTTTCTCTATTAGTTTCATTTTGTCTAGTTTTATATGGGGGTCGTTTATCCACTTGGACTTGAGTTTTGTACAAGGTATGAATAGAAACATTTGCATTTTCCTAAATGCTGACCTCCAGTTCAACAGGCACCACCTGTTGAAAATGCTGTCTTTTTTTCTACTGAATGGTTTTTGTCTGAGATCAAGTGACTATAGGTGTGTGGGTTCTTTTCTGGGTCTTCTATTCTATTCCATTGATCTTCTTGCCTGTCTCTGTACCAATACCATGCAGTTTTTATCACTACTGCTCTGTAGTACAGCTTGAGGTCTGGGATGGTGATTTCCCCAGATGTTTCTTTATTGTTGAGAATAGTTCTTGGGTATAGTAGCCTGGGCTGGCATTTTTGGTCTCTTAGAGTCTGTATGACATCTGTTCAGGATCTTTTGGCTTTTACAGCCTGGTGAGAAGGCTGGTGTAATTCTGCTAGGTCTGCCTTTGTACTTGACTTGACCTTTTTCCCTTACTTCTTTTAATATTCTTTCTTTGTTTTGTACATTTTGTTTTTGATTATTATGTGAAAGGGAGAATTTCTTTTTTGATCTACTCTACTTGGTGTTCTGTATGCTTTTTCATGTTTATGGACATCTCTTTCTTTAGGTTAGGAAAGTTTTCTTCTATAATTTTATTGAAGATATTTACTGGCATATTATGTCATGAACCTTCACTTTCTTCTATACCTATTATCCTTAGGTTTGGTCTTCTCATTGTGTCCTGTTTTTCCTGGATGTTTTGGATTAGGAATTTTTGCAATTTGTATTTTCTTTGACAGTTGTGTCAGTGTTCTCTATAGTATCTTCTGCACCCGAAATTCTCTTTTTTATTTCTTGTATACTGTTGGTGATGCTTGCATCCATTATTCCTGATATCTTTCCTAGGTTTTCTGTCTCCTGGGTAGTCTCCCTTTGTGATTTGTTTATTGTTTCTACTTCCATATTTATGTCCTGAATTGTTTTGTGCACTTCCTTCACCTGTTTGGTTGTGTTTTCTTGAAATTCTTTAAGAGATCTTTTGTGTTTCCTCTTTAAGGACTTCTATTGTTTACATGTGTCCTCCTGTATTTCTTTGAGGGAGTTATTTATGTCCTTCTTAAAGTCCTTTATCAACATCATGAGAAGCGATTTTAAACATGAATCTTGTTTTTCTGGTGTCATTGGGCATTCTGGACTCACTATGGTGGGAGAACTAGGTTCTGATGGTGCCAAGTAGCCTTGGTTTCTGTTGCATATGTTCTTGTGCTTACCTTTCATCATCTGGTTATTTCTAGTGCTATCTTCACTCACTATCTCTGATTGCATCTTGTCCTGTTTTCTTGGTTGTGTCAGAACTCCTCAGAGTACAACTGTCTCTGTGATCCCGTGATTCTGAGATTGTGGTTGTGATAGTTCCTGGGAGTCAGGCTACTTCTAGGCTCCTGAAATCATTGTGTGCCCAAGCTCCTGAGATCCCGTGATCCTATTATCCATTGTTCCTATGTGTTAGAGTTCCTGGAAGTCCAGCCTTCTCTGGGTTTTGGGGGATTGCATGCAGAGCTGAAGCCTTAGGACTGCTTCACGTGCAGGCGCAGACCGTAAGGGTCCTGTGCCACTGGCCTTGAGGGAATTTCTGGGTTCCAGAGGGTCCCAAATTCTTTATTTTGGGGCAGTGGGGGTGTTGTGGCTTACTCACCTACACTCCTGGGTGTGTTAAAACTCCTGTGAATCCAGCCTCCTCTGAGTTTTGGGGGTGGGGGTTTAGTTGCAGAGCTGAAGTCTTAGGGCTTCTCCAGGTGCAGGTGCAGACCAGAAGGGTCCTGAGACACTGGCCTTGAGGGAGTTCCTGGGTGTTGGGAGCCGACTCTTAGCCGAAAGTGGCTATCATCTTTACAGCCATCTCGAGCCATATACCCTGACAAGAGACTTGTTTCAACAGCCTGCAATAGCTGAGCGCACTCTGATAAACATCTTGTTACACTGTTTAGTGCCCCCAGCTGCCAGGTGCTCCTGGTATCCATGGCTACAAGGCACGTGACGTAGTGGCTTCAGTTGAGATTGTCCACGAGGGCAAGTCACGTGGTAAAGGGTATAAATACCCGGATTTCCTTTCTATTGAAGAGGTAGAGATAGAAAGTAGGAGGTAGAGGTAGTAAGTAGTAGGAGAATAAAGAAGACTTGAAGAGACTCCACCGGACTCTGGCTTGTATCTATCTTTTGCGTCTCTCGCCCCTTTTTTCCCCTTCCTCCGTCCCCACTTTCTCTCTTGCTAGACCCTGACCTGCCGACCGGAGCAGCAGAACCGGCCGGCCTTTACAAAGTAACAGAACCTGACGGCCGTTACAAAAGAAACGGCAGTTACACCTGGGTCCAAGCAGGTCCCAAATTACTCCCCTTTTTTTTTTTGAAAGGGGAGTTTCGGCTTATTTATCTACACTCCTGGGAGTGTTAGAACTCCTGGGATTCCAGTCTCCCAGTTCTATAAACTCTTAAAATGGTTTTCACAGTGTCTCATAGGTTTGGGTATGATATGTCTTCATTAACATAGAACTCTATAAAATTCTTAATTTTTTTCTTAATTTATTCCCTGACAAAGTTATCACTGAGCAGAGAATTGTTCAGTTTCCAAGAGTGTGTGGGCTTTCTGTTGGTTTTGCTGTTATTAAAATCCAGCTTTAGTCTGTGGTGACCTTCTAGACTGCACGGGATTATTTCAGTCTTGCACCATCTGAGGCTTGTTTTATGTACAATTATATGGCCATATTTGAAGAAGGTCCCATGAGGTACTGAGAACTATGTATATTCTGTTGTTTTAGGGTTAAATGTTCTATAGATATCTGTTAACCTAGCTTTATAAATTCCGTCTGTTTCACTGTGTCTCTGTTGAGTTTCTGTTTCAATGGCCTGTCCATTTGTAAGAGTTGGGTATTGAAGTGACCCATTCTTATTGTGTGAGGTTCAACTTGTTTTATGAATGTGAGTGTTCTTGAATTTGAGGCATAGATGTTCAGATTTGAGACTTCCTTTTGGTGAATTTTTTTTCTTTGATGAATATGAAGTATTCTTCCCCATCTCACTGAATAACTTTTGGTTGAAAGTCTATATTAGAATGGCAGCTCCTGCTTGTTTCTTGTGACTACTTACTTGGAAAACTTTTTCCAGCCTTTTAATTTCAGGTAGTGTCTGTCTTTGTCACTGAGATTTGTGTGTGTGTGTGTGTGTGTGTGTGTATGTGTGTGTGTAACAAAGAGCTGGAACCTATTTACATATCCAGTCTGTTACCCTTTGTCTCCATTGGGGAATTGAGTCCACTGATGTTGTGAAATATTAAAGACAGATGATTGTTAATTCTAGTTATTTTTGTTGCTGGAGGTGATATTATGTGCTTATGATCTTCTTCTTTTGTATTTGTTGAGAAATGTTTAATTTCTTGTGTCTTCTTGGTTGTAGTTATGCTCCTTGTATTGGAGATTTTGTTCCAATATCCTCTGAGAACTGGATTAGTAAAAATATATTGTTTTAGGGTTTGTCACGGAATATCTTGGTTTCTCCATCTATAGAGTTTGAGATTTTTGCTGGGTGTAGTAGCCTGCTCTTGCATGTGTGTTCTCTTGGGTCTATATATCCAGGAACTTCTGGATTTTAGAGTCTCTGTTGAGAAAACTCATGTAATTCTTATAGGTTTGCCTTTATATGTTACTTGGCCTTCTTCCCACACAGCATTAATATTCTTTCTTTGTTCTATGAATTTAGTGTTTTGGTTATTATATGAGGAAATAACTTTCTTTTCTAGTCCAATCTATTTGGTGTATTGCAGGCCTTTTGTATGTTTATGGATATCCCTTTCTTTAAGTTAGGAAAGTTTTTTCTATAATTTTGTTGAAAATATTCTCTCTCTTTAATCTGGGAACCTTCACTCTCTTTTATTCTTAATATTTTTTAGGTTTGAACTTTTTTATTATGTCTTAAATTACCTGGATATTTTGGGTCAGGAGCTTTTTATATTTTGTATTTTCTATGACTGATGTGTCAGTATATTCTATAGTATCTCCTATGTCTGAGAGTTTCTCTTCTATCTCTTTTATTCTGTTGATGATGCTTGCATCTGTAGATCTCCATCTCTTTCCTAAGTTATCCAACTCCAAGGTTGTCTCCTTTGTGTTTTTGTGTTTCTTTATTGTTTCTATTTTCATTATATTTTTGGATAATTTTGTTCAATTTCTTCACCTGCTTTGCTGTAGTTTCTTATATTTCTTTAAGAGTTGTATTTGTTTCCTCTTTAAGGGCTTCTACTTGTTTACCTGTATTTTGTTAAGGGAGTCCTTTATATCCTCCTTAAAAGCCTCTACCATCTTCGTGAGGTGGGATTTTAGGTCATTACCTTGCTTTTCAGGTGTATTTGCGTATCCAGCTCTTATTGTGTTGGGAGAACTGGGTTCTGATGCTTATGAATTGCATTTGGTTCTGTTGCTTATGATCTTGTGCTTGCCTCTGTCCATCTAGTTATCCCACATGTTCACTGTCCTGGTTGTCCCTGACTATAGCAGGCCTCCTTGGAGTCAGGTAGAGATGGTCTTCTTGAAAGTAGGCATTACTATCTCTGGTTAGAGCAGAATTCATTTGTCCCTTGTTATTGGGGACCTCTTGGGAGGCAGGCAGGCAGGCTGTGGGCTGTGAGAGGGTATCTGGCCCATTTACCTGGCCCAGGTAGAGAAGCAACTAGAAGGGAGGTGCAACATAGCACACAAGCTGTAGCATATGAATGGGTATCAGACTGCTGATCTAGCTTGGGTAGAAAACTAGACTGGACGAAAAGTGGAGCTGGCTATGCCTTTGTGGACCTCCTGGGAGACATACAGGCTGTTTTGTGTGGGATGGTATCAGGTTACTGATCTGGCCAGGTTATGAAGCAGTCTGGAAGAAAGGTGGCACTCAGGGGTTTGGGAGTCCCCTCCTCCCGATCAGCTAGGCCTCATGGTTTTTCCACCTGGCATGCATATTTGAACTGGATTTTCACCTGTGTCATTGGCTACTGTAGACTTCCTGGAAGGCAGGCAGGCTGAAGGTGTAGACAGGTATCTGGCCAATGATCTGGCCTGGGTAGGAAAGAGGTTGGAAGAAAAGTGGAACTATAGGCTTATATTTTTTAAAACCTTATTTTAATTAGTATACTTAAATGCTTTAGCCTCATTTTTAACCTTCCATCTACCAGAGGTAGAGGAAAGGAGAGATTAATAGGGCAAAGGAAGATGTGGACCTGTTTAGAAATAGTTCTTTGAAGTAAATCCAATCTGTGTTGTCAGAATATGAGCAGTTTAGTTCACATGAATCAGTATTGGTAGTTCTGCCAATTGGCCTGAATCCACAGAAGCAGTAAGAAGCCATCGTTGGTGGCTTTATTTTTTCTATGAAATCACAACATTTGAAGATGACCAAAGAGTGCCAAGGTGAACCAATATGACAAATTGACATCCATTGTCTGTTGTGTTATATTTATACCCTTTCCAAACATCACATGTTCTCTCAGTCATCCAATCTAGTAGAACATCACATGGTCTGGTCTTCTATCCCCCTGCTTCTAGAAAAACACCATGTGTCTGCTCTCAGCAAAACACTTTCCCCACATGTGTTCTTAAGCAAAAACATCCTCTCATAAAACAGTTTACAGAAATAACATCACATGACATAACAGAGTCTCCAAAGAAACCAGATATTTTCACTCCAGAGTCCAGATAAGGATCTAATATTGATAGTGTCACAGAAATCAGAGATCTTGAGCCAGATCAATGACTCATTACAATGAACATTTGCAAGTGATGATGTGTGGAGAGAGGGATATACTGTGGGACACACATACTACAGCTTCCATGATGAGATGTTTCCTATGCTTTGTTTTATTACTTGGTTGTTTTCTTGCTGATGTTGTTGTTGTTGGTGGTGGTGGTGGTAATGTATGGTGTGTGTGTGTGTGTGTGCATTATTTTGGAAGGGAGGTGGCAAGGGTAAAAGATAGATATTAAGAGACAGTAAAATAAGCTATACTGGGGTGCATGATGTGAAAATAATGAAGAATCAATAAAAAGTTAAAAATGCATTGTTAAATGCTTTGAAATGTTTAAAATATATTTAATTTTGTATTAATTTTCTGAGATTTTATTATAAATAGTTTTTTATGTGAATAAGTAAAAGCTAAAGTCTTTGAAGAACAAAAAGAAGAAGAAGAAGAAGAAGAAGAAGAAGAAGAAGAAGAAGCCTTTTATTTGTTAATAGTTCGATGTATACAGTTCCAGCTTCTTTCTGAAGCTATGTTTACTTTTTCAAGGTTGAAAATAACTTTAAAAAATAAAATTACTTAAAATAAAGAATAAAATCTGGGATTAAAATAGATCTTACTGCTCATCTACATCATAGAACACAACTGTTTAAACAAATGAGATCCTGGGGAACTGTATTCCAGAAGCTGTGAGATATCAGACATTTGCAACCAACTGAAAAGACTAATAACTTGGAAATGATATACTTGCTTCCCTTATACATGGGAATACATATATTCTTTTTTTTTTTAAGAACACTCACTACTGTATAATTGATTACTATAGAATTTTCCTTTTATAAAATTTCTATGAAAGTGCCAACTAGGGATTATGTATCATGTACAGTAAGGCATTTCAATGGCATGTAAAACACAGACAGCAGGTGTTTTCTTTTGAAGAAAAAGCAACAATATGGTTACCAGAAACTTGCTGAAAATACTGGGTGTGAATTTCACTATCTGTTAGCTTGATTGAGTCTAAAATGACCTTCAGGAAAATTCCTTTTATGATTACATATTTCTGCTTCAAACAACTTGAATAAACAAATGCACCTTGCTGGTGTATCCTCTGTGTATGATCTTATCAACATTGGATATTTACAGAATCCTTGTCACATTTCAGAGGTAAAGTAACCAAGAAATAATTCTAATATCTTGTAGGTGCTGTAAATGTCTCACTTTTTCACATGCATATGAAATGTCTATATGTAAAAAATCCTGTATAAATGTGGTATCATCAGGATAAGTGTTAGCTCAGTGTAAGAATTGTCACTATGACATGTTTCACGTTACTCACATGTTAAAAATCTTTATATGATTAACATTTACATAACATGCTTAAACAAGTATATGGGTCTCTCAGTTTCTTAAATGTAATGATGCAGGTTAATCGAGCATTAAAAATGTATGCACACTTCATTGTATACTGTTAGTGTCGACTACAGATGATTGCATATTTAATGTAGAAATACAGAAATAAAGAGTTATAATCTGATAGTTGAGCAGTAGCACACATGTGTATTCATATACCCTGCACACATTCACACATAAATACACACACATACCTATACACACATATATGCATACACATGCACATATATGAGTGTATATAATTATACATACATATATAATTGAGTCAGTATGTTATGAAGAATGCATTTCATGTTCTATTTGTACTTACAACTAAGAAGTTATCTAGTTCTAAGATGTCAGCCCTAAATATATATACATATGAAAAACAACAACAAATGGATATATATATATATATATATATATATATATATATATATATATATGAAACATGAATAAAACTAAATGGAACTAAATGGAATCATATATATACATATATATGGCATAGAGGGGGGTTTGGAGAAGTTGGAGTAGAAAGAAAAAGTGGTAGAAATGACGTACATATCAGACTCATAAAATTCTGAAAATAAAATGAGTTGAAAAAATCCCTGCTTTATATTTTCAAATATTTTTAAAATGTAATAAGGCAGTGTCCACATGATGTTTATTTAAGCATGTTAATCAAAATATCAGTAATCCTTCCAGTACAATGCACTGGTATAATCTGAAGAAATTCCATTCTTTGGAGATGCATATATATTTATGCTTTCTATTTATTTAATAATGTATTCACTTTATATTCACTCACTATCCCCAGTTCCTGGTAACCCCCACCAATAGTCCTCCCCTCCAGCCTCCCTCCCTGGGTATTCCCCAACCCCTGCACATCAAGTCTCTATGGAGATAGGTGCATCCTATTCCATTGAGATAAGACTAGGCAGACCGCCTAGAAAAACATATCCCATGGACAGGCAACAGCTTTGGGAATAGGCCCCATTTCAATTTTCAGAACCCATATAAGAACAAAGCTGCACATCTGCTACATGTATGCAGGAATGCCAAGGTCCAGCCCATGTATGCTCTTTGGTTGGTGGTTCAGTCTCTGAGAGCCTGAAGAGTCCAGGTTTGATGGCTCTGTTGGTCTTCCTGTGGAGTAGATACCTCCTTCAGGGCCCACAATCCTTTCTACTATTCTTCCACAAGAGTTCCCAAGCTCTATCCACTGTTTGGATGTGGGTGTCTGCATCTCTCTGAGTCAGCTGGTAATTGGAGGCTGTCAACATAGCCATGCTATTCACTTGTATACAAGCATAACAGAGTATCATTAATAGTGTCAGGGGTTGGTGGTAAACCATGGGATGTGTCTCAAGTTGGCGGTTATTCCTTGGTCATTCCCTCAGTCTTTGCTCCATCTCAAGACTGCATTTCATGTATTCAGGATAAAATTTGTGTTAATTATGTGGTTGAGTTGGTATCTCTATTGCTCCACTGGGGTTCCCCCCTGGCTATAGAAGATGGCTTATTCAGGTTGCATATCTCCAATGCTGCAAGTCACATCTAAGGAAACCCACATTGATTCTTGCTTACCTCTCTTATCCCACTCTCTGTCAAGTCCACGAGTTGCCTCCTGCCTTGTCACCCTATCAGTTGAAGATGCCTATTCTTTCTCAATGTCATGTAGCCATTTCTCTTGTCCTTCCCCACACCTGATTCTAAACCTGCTCCCATTCCACTCTGCATCTCCTCTCCTACCCAATTCTCTCCCTCCAACTCCTCTTATGACTACTTTATTACCTCTTCTAAGTTAGATTCAAGCTTTCTTGCTTGGACATTCCTTCCTGTTTAGCTTCTTGGAGTCTGTGGAGTGGAGCATGGTACCTGTAGTTATGGCTAATATACACTTATAAGTGAATACATACCATGGATGTCCTTTGGGGAGGGTTACCTCAACTTTGGAGAATACCAAAGATGATATTCTCAAGTTCTATCCATTTGTCTGCATAATTCATGATTTCTTTGCTTTTGATAGCTGATGTACCACATTTTCTTTGTCCATACTTCAGCTGAAGTACATTTAGATTGTTTGTGGTTTTTGGCTTTTACTAATAAAGCTGCTATGAATATAATTGAGCAAATGTCTCTGTGGGATGTTGATGAATCTGTGATGATGTTGAATATATGCCCAGGAAGAGTGTATCTGGGTCTTTAGAAAGAAAATTTCCAAGTTTTCTGAGAAACTGCCAAATTGATTTCCAAAGTGGCTATACAAGTTTGCTTCTGACCAGCAATGGAGAAGTGTTTCCCTTGCCCCACATCCTTGTGAGCATGTGCTGTCACTTTAATTTTTTGATCCTTTCCATTCTGAAAAGTATAAGATGGAATCTCAGAGATGTTTTTATGTGGATTTCCATGATGACTAAAGACTTTGAACATGTTTTAAGTGCTTCTTGACCATTCAAGATTCTCTCGTTGAGAATTCTCTGTTTAGTTTTGTGTACCATGTTTTAATTGGGTCATTTGGTTTGTTGGTGCCTAACGTCTTGAGTTTTTTTTTCTAAATTTTAGATATCAGCCCTCTGTCAGACATAGAAGAGTTGGTGAAGATCCTTCCTCAGTCTACAAGATGCTGATTTGTCCTACTGACAGTGGCCTTTGCCTTACAGATGCTTTCAACTTAATGAAGTGGCATTTATCAATTGCTGACCTTAGAGTGAGCTATTTGTGTTCTGTTCATGAAATTTTCTTTTGTACCAATGTGTCTTAGGCTATTTTCCAATTTCTCTTCTAAGAGCTTTAGCATTTTAGTTTATATTGGTTTAGTTTGAGGTTCTTGATCAACTTAGACTTGGCTTTTGTGCAGGGTAATAAATATGAATCTATTTTCATTTTTATACATGTAGACATCCAGTTAGACAGGCACTAATTTTTGAAAATGCTTATTTATTCCAGTATATGGTTTTGGCATAAAAAATCACATGACCATAAGTATGTGGGTTTATCTCTGGGATTTTGAGTCAATTCCATTCATCAACATGACTCTTTCTGTACCAATACAATGACATTTTTATCACTATTGCTCTGTAGTACAGCTAGAAGTCAGGGATGGTGATTCCTCCCAATGTTTGTTTGTTGTTCAGGATTTTTTTGACTGTCATGGGTTTTTATTTTTCCATATGAAGTTGAAAATTGAACTTTCAAGGTTTACAGAAAAATACTTCTTGAATTTTGATGGGAATTACATTGAATTTGTAAATTGCTTTTGGTAAAACAGCCATTTTTACAATGTTAATCCTACCTATCCATGAGCATGAGAGATCTTTCCATCTTCTGATATCTTCTATAATTTCTTTCTTGAGGTACTTGAAGTTCTTGTCATACAGATCTTTGACATGCTTGGTTAGAGTTACACCAAGATATTTTACATTATTTGTGGCTATTGTAAAAGTTTTATTTCACCAACTTCTTTCTCAGCCTGAATATCATTTTTTAAAATGGAGAGCGGCTGATTTTTTTGAGTTAATTTTGTATCCAACCAGGTTGCAGACATTGTTTATCAGCTGTAGGTGTTCTCTGGTAGAAATTTTGGAGTCGATTATGTGTAGTATTGTATGATCCCCAATTAATGGTATTTTGAATTCTTCCCTTCCAATTTGTATCTATCCCCTTGATCTCTATTAGTTGTCTTATTGCTTTTCTAGAATTGCAAGTACTATATTGAATGGCTAGGGAGAGAATGGCCAGCCTTACCTTGTCCCTGATTTTAAAGTAATTACTTTAATTTTCTATTCATTTAATTTGGTGTATATTGCTCTGATTATACTTAGATATTTACCTTGTATTCCTGATCTCTCTTATACTTTTTAAATGAAAGGGTGTTGAATTTTTTCAAAGGCTTTTTTTAGCATCTAATGAGATGATCATGTGATTCTTTTCATTCACTTTGTTTATATGATGAATTACATTGATAAATTTTCATATGTAGAACCATCTCTGCTGCCCTGGGATGCCGTCTTCTTGATCATAATGAATGATGTTCTGGTTGTGTTCCTGGATTCTTTTTCAAGTATATTATTTAGTATTTTTCCATCAATATTCATAGGAGAAAATGGCTGACATTCTCTTCCATTGTTGAATCTTTGTGTGGTATAGTTATTAGGGTTACTGTGGCTTCATAGAACATGCTTGACAGTATTCCTTCTGTTTCTATTTTGTGGAATAGTTTGAGAAGTATTGATAATAGCTCTTCTCTTGAAGTCTGGTAGAATTCTGTCTAAAACCATCTGTCCTTGGGGTTTTTTTTAATCTTTTTTGTTGTTGTTGTTGTTGTTTGTTTGTTTGTTTGAGGCTTTTTGTGACTGCATCTATTTCTTTAGAAGTTATAGGGCTGCAGAAATATTTTACTTGATTTTTTTCTTTTTTATTGGATATTTTATTTATTTACATTTCAAATGCCACCCCTTTCCCCATTTCCCCTCCCTAGAAGCCCCCAATCCCAACCCCTTCCTCCTTTTTCCTTTTAAGGAATTAGTAATACAACAGATGCCATAGTTTACTTGACATTGATTTAACTTTGATAAGTGGTATCTGCCATGAAAATTGTCCATTTCATTAAGATTTTCCAATTTTATGGACTATAGGCTTTTTAAGTAAGAAATAACTAATCTGAAGTTCTTCAGTGTCTCTGTTTTTTTTTTTTTCTGGTTTTGTTCATTTGGATCCTGTCTCTATCTTTTGGCTAGGGTTTGTCTTTTTTGTTGATTTTCTCAAAGACCCAGCTCTTAGTTTCTTTGATTCTTTGTGTTGTTTCTTTGTTTCTAACTGATTTGTTCCAGCCCTGGGATTGATTATTTCCTGCCTTCTACTCCTCCTTGGTGTAGTTGTTACTTTTTTTTTCTAGAGCATTCAGGTGTACTTTTAAATTTCTGATATGAGAACTTTCTAATTTCATTATGGAGGCACTTTCCTCTTAGTCCTGTTTTGATTGTGTAGTTTCATTTTCACTGAATTCTTGAAAGTCTTTAATTTCTTTCTTTCTTCCTTCCTCCCTCCCTCCCTCCCTCCCTCCCTCCCTCCCTCTCTCTCTCTCTCTCTCTCTCTCTCTCTTTCTTTCTCTCTTTCTAACTCTTTCTTCTCTGACTCAGAAATCATTGAGTAGAGAGTTGTTTAATTTCCATGAGTGTGTAGTCTTTTTGGCCTTTCTGTTGTTGAGGTCCACCTTTAATCCTTGATGGTCAGATAAGATACAAGGTGTTACGTCCATTTTTGTTTATTTGTTGAGGCTTGCCTTTTGATTTACTATATGGTTAATTTTGGAGTAGGATCTATGAGGTGCTGAGAAGGTATATTCTTTCCTGTTTGAGTGAAATATTCTATAGATGTCTGTTTGGTCTATTTTAAGAATAATGTCTGTTAGTTTCAATATTTCTCCTTTTAGTGTTTGTCTGGATGACTCATCAATTGGTGAGAGCTGAATGTCCATTCTGTTAACCTGTTTCTTTTTATTAGGGAATCAAGTTCATTGATGTTGAGAGAATTTAATAACAGTGATTGTTAATTCCTGTTATTTTGATGTTGGTGGTAAATGGCTGTCTGTCTGCCTCCCCCTTTCTGTGTGTGTGTGTGTGTGTGTGTGTGTGTGTGTGTGTGTGTATGTGTATGTGTGTGTGTGCTTCCCTTATTTTTGCTGCTATGAAATCACTTATTTTCTGTACTATCTTGGATTATCCTCCTTGGGTTGGTGTTGTCCTTGCAGTATTGTCTGTAGGACAGGATTTGTTAATTGATATTGTTTGAATTTAGATTTGTCATGAAATACCTTGTTTTCTCCATTTTTTTTTGAGAATTTTTCTAGCTATAGTAGTGTAGATTGGTGTTTGTGGGTTTTTTAGAGGTAGAAAGACCTCTGTTGAGGCCCTTCTAGCTTTTAGAGTCACTGTTGAGAGTTGGGTGTAATTTTGATAGGTCTGTCTTTGTATGTAACCCTGGCCTATTTTCCTTGACACTTTTAATATACTTCCTTTTTTCTTTTTTTTAAATTGGATGTTTTATTTACATTTCATATGTTATCCCCTTACCCCATCTCCCATCCACCCAGGAACCCCCTGTACCCTCACCCCTCCCCCTGCTTCTCTGTCAATGTACATCAACCTACCCATCTACCCTCAAATTCCCACCCCCTGGGGTGTCCAGCCTTCATGAGACCAAGGATCTCTTCTCCCACCTATGCCCAGCAGGGCCCTCGACTCTTACATATACAGCTGAAGCCCTGGATCCCTCCCTAAGTGCTCCCAGGCGGGTGGTTTAGACCCTGGGAGCTCTGGTTTGTTGGTATTGTTGCTCTCCTCATGGGGCAGCAAACACTTTCAGCTCCTAAAGTCTTCACTCTGACTCCTCCACTGGGAACCCCATGATCAGTTCAATGGTTAGCTGTGAGCATCTGCCTCTGAATATGTCAGACTCTTGCAGACCTCTAAGGAGACAGCTATATCAGGCTCTTGTGAGCATGCACTTCCTGACTTCCACATCAGCATCTACCTTTGGTGACTGCACATAGGATGGATACTCAGGTAGAATGGTCTTCAGATGGCCCCTCCTTCAGTTTCTGTCCCTCACTTTGTCTCCATATTGGCTCCCTTGAGTATTTTGTTACTCCTTCTAAGAAGGTCCGAATCAGCCCCACTTGGTCTTCCTTCCTCATGAGCTTCATGTGGCTTGTGAGTTGAATCTTGGGTATTTCAAGGTTTTGGGCTAATACCCAGTAATCAGTGAGTGAATACCATGTGTGTACTTTTGTGATTGGCTTACCTCACTCAGGATGATATTTTCTAGATCCATCCATTTACCTAGGAATTTCTCGAATTGATCATTTTTAATAGCTGACTAATACTCCATTGTGTAAATATACCACAATTTTTGTATCCATTCCTCGGTTGAAGGACATCTGGGTTCTTTCCAGCTTCTGGCTATTATAAATAAGGCTGCTAAGAACATAGTTGAGCATGTGCCTTGTTATATGTTAGGGCATCTTCTGGGTATATGCCTAGGAGTGATATAACTGGATCCTCGGGTAATGCTATGTCCAATTTTCTGAGTAACCACCACACTGATTTCCAAAGTGGTTGTACCATCTTGCAGTCCCACCAACAATGGAGGAGTGTTCCTCTTTCTCCACACCCTCGCCAGCATCTACTATCGCCTGAATTTTTAATCTTAGCCATTCTGACTGTCATGAGATGGAATCTCAGGGTTGTTTTGATTTGCATTTCCCTGATAACTAAGGATACTGAACATTTCTTTAGGTACTTCTCAGCCATTCGAGTTTCCTCAGTTGAAAATTCTTTGTTAAGCTCTATACCCCATTTTTAAATAGGGTTATTTGGTTGTCTGTAGTCTAATTTCTTGAGTTCTTTGTATATATTGGATATTAGCCCTCTATCAGATGTAGATTGGTAAAGATCTTTCCCCAGTTTGTTGGTTCTTGTTTTGTCCTATTGACAGTGTCCTTTGCCTTACAGAAACTGCAATTTTATGAAGTCCCATTTGTCAATTCTTGATCTAAAAGCATAAGTCATTGGTGTTCTGTTCAGGAATTTTTCCCCTGTGCCCAAGTATTCGATGTTCTTCCCCATCTTCTCTTCTATTAGTGCCAGTGTATCTGGTTTTATATGGAGGTCCTTTATCCATTTAGACTTGAGTTTTGTACAAGGAGATAAGAATGGATCAATTTTCATTCTTCTACATGTTGTCCTCCAGTTGAACCAGCACCATTTGTTGAAAATGCTGTCCTTTTTTTCGCTGGACCATTTTAGTTCCTTTGTCAAAGATCAAGTGACCATAGGTGTGTGGGTTCATTTCTGGGTCTTCAATTCTATTCCATTGATCTTCCTGCCTGCCTCTGTACCAATACCAGGTAGTTTTTGTCACTATTGCTCTGTAGTACAGCTTGAGGTCAGGGATGGTGATTCCTCCAGAAGTTCTTTTATTGTTGAGAATAGTTTTCGCTATCCTGGGTTTTTTGTTATTCCAAATGAATTTGAGAATATCTTTTTCTAACTCTGTGAAGAATTGAGATGGAGTTTTAATGGGAATTGCATTGATTCTGTAGATTGCTTTTGGCAAAATGGTGTTATTTTTGTTATTAGAGGTAGAATTCTGTTTGTATAGCTATCTTCTTTTGGGGTTGTTGGAAGATTACTTCCTTGCTTTTTCTAGGTTGTAGTTTCCCTCCTTGTGTTGGCATTTTCCATCAATTTTCCTTTGAAGTGCTGGGTTTGTGGGAAGATATTGTGCAAATTTGGTTTTGTCATGGAATATCTTGGTTTCACCATCTATAGTGATTGAGAGTTTTGCTGGATATAGAAGTCTGGGCTCACATTTGTGTTCTCTTTGGGTCTGTATGATGTCAGTCCAGGCTCTTCTGGCTTTTATAGTCTCTGGTGAGAATTCTGGTGTAATTCTTATAGGTATGCTGTTATATGTTACTTGACCTTTTTCCCTTACTGCTTTTATTATTTTTTCTTTGTTTTGTGCATTTGATGTTTTGATTATTATATGACAGGAGGTATTTCTTTTCTGGTCTAGTCTATTTGGTGTTCTGTAGGCTTCTTGTATGTTTATGGGAATCTCGTTCTTTATGTTAGGGAAGTTTTCCTCAATAATTTTGTTGAAGATATTTATTGGCCCTTTAAGTTGGGCATCTTCACTCTTATTATCCTTATGTTTGGTCTTCTCATTTTGTCCTGGATTTCCTGGATGCTTTGGGTTAGGAGTGTTTTGCATTTTGCATTTTCTTTGACAGCTGTGTCAATGTTTTCCATGGTATCTTCTGCACGTGAGATTCTCTCTCCTATCTCTTGTATTCTGTTGGTGATGCTTGCATCTATGACTCCTGATCTCTTTCCTAGGTTTTCTATCTCCATGGTTGTCTCCCTTTGAGATTTCTTTATTGTTTTTATTTCCATTCTCAGATTCTGAATATTTTTGTTTAATTTCTTCTTTGTGTTTTCTTGCAGTTCTTTAAGGGATTTCTGTGTTTCCTCTTTAAGGGCTTCTACCTGTTTATTTGTACTCTCCTGTATTTCTTTAAGGGAGTTACTTATGTCCTTCTTAAAATCCTCTATCATCATCATGAGAAGTGATTTTAATTCTGATTCCTGCTTTTCCAGTGTGACGGGGTGTCCAGGGCTTGCTATATTTGGAGAACTGGATACTGATGTTGCCAAATAATTTTGATTTCTGTTGCTTATGTTCTTGCACTTGCTTTTCGCCATCTGGTTAACTCTAGTGTTACCTGCCCTCACTGTGTAAGACTGGAGTCTGTATTTCCAGTTATCTTGCTTGTGTCAGAGCTCCTCAGAGTCTAGTTGTCTCTGTGGTCTTATGATCCTAATCTCCTTGGTGAAAGAACTCCTGGGACACAGGCCACCTCTGGGATCTGGATATCCTTCTGCTTTGGGTGCTGTGGTTCCTCTAGGATGGCTCCGGATATGATGTCTCCACAAATGCAAACCAGCTAGGTGTCTGCTGCTCTGAGTGCAGTGGCTCCTCCGCTGCTCTGAGTGCAGTTGCTCCTCTAGGATGACTCAGGATTCAGTATCTCCACAGGAGCAGACAAGCTCTGTGTCTGCCCCAGCCAAAAGGAACAGGCAGGGGCAGAAGGGAAGTGGAGTTCTGGAGTGGTGGGGTTTGGGTAGCTGGTGGGTCCTGAGCGTCCCTGGCTCTGGGTCTTCGGGAGTGAGATGGGATTCTTACTCACTGCTCTGAGTGCAGTTGCTCCTCTAGGATGGCTCAGGATTTGGTATCTCCACAGGAGCAGACCAACTCTGTGTCTGCCTCAGCCAAAAGGCTACTTTCTTTATTGAGTAGACTTTTTTTTTTTTTTGTTATGTGTCTAGAATACTTGCTTTTCTGGTCCAATCTAATTGGTGTTTTATAAACGTCTTGTGTGTTTATACACATCTGTTTCTTTAGGTTGAAAACATTTTCCTCTATGACTTGTTGAAAATATTTTCTAGGCTTGGGAGCTGGGACTCTTTATCTTCTTTTGTTTCTATTATTTGTAGGTTAGGTATTTTCATGATATCCCAGATTTCCTGGAAGTTTTGTGTCAGGAACTTTTTAGATTAAGCATTTTCTTTGACGGATATATCAATTTCTTCTACTGTGTGTTCTACATCTGAGATTATCTTCCATCTTCTGTATTTTATTGGTGATGATTACATCTGTTGTTCCTAGGTTTTCCATCTCCAGGATTCCCTAAATTTGTGTTTTCTTTATTGCTTCTAGTTCCACTTTCAGGTCTTGCACAACTTTATTAATTTCCTTCACCTGTTTTATGGTATTTTCCTGTATGACTTTAAGGGATTTCTTTGTCTCCCCTTTAAAGACTTCTATCTTTTTTCATACACAGAAGCAGAGTGTACAAGAAAGATAGCACGAAATGGGAAAATGACACTTTAAAATCACTCTTCTCAGGCTAGAGTAACATTTGTCACATGAAATATGTTAAACAAGATGGAGAAATAAATAACACCATGAATGCCTTTATACACACACTGGTGTAAGGCAATTCTGTATTGGATCTTGTTTGACTTAGAATTAACGGTGTGACTTCATTTTTATGTCATTAAATGTTAAAAAAATATTTAAAAGGTTTTGACTTATGAATAATGTTGAAATAACGTTTCATCATTTTATTCCTTTTTGACTGGATTAACCTACAGAATTTTTATATAAGTTAATTTACCTTATCTGTGTTCTCTTTTATGGATTGTAGTTTTATAATATAGAATGATTCCACAGACTCAGAATATAAACATTTTAAGCATTGCTTTGTTTTAGTAATTTTGTGGGTTTCATTTGTGTAAAAGTTATGCCTCTCGTTATTCTTGCTATTATGATTCTGTTGTGGTCAATGGAAAAGTAACTAATTTAAGATCTAATTTTATCTTACTAGAATGGCTGGACTTCCAATATTATGACCAAAATCATTGCTTTTCCTGAGAATTTGAATATTTTCTCATGTTACTAAATTTACATTTGTAATAAGTATCACTTATATGCACTTGGTTTTTCTCTAGTACTATACTTATAAAATTACTACAAGTGTTTTGAATAAAATCTACAAGGGATTCTGGAATTGAGTTAATCTCCAGCGAAAGGATGATAAGCGGTATTGGTTCTGTGGCTTGATCAATATCCTAGAAATGTAAGTGGAAACACTAGAAGTTAAAAAGTGAAGAATTAGGAAGATGAATAGGAATGTGACTCAACTATACTTGGTGTGACACTTTTTAAGTAAATATTTGGCTATTTGGAAAACTTCTGACAGAGGATCAGAACAAAATGAAATATGATCAGGTTCTTCTAGTATTGGAATGTATTTTTTAAGCATCTATTATTATTATTGGTTATTTTATTTATTTACATTTCAAATGTTATCCCCCCTTCCTTGTTTCCTCTCCATAAGCCCCCATCCCATTTTCCTTCTCCCCTGTCTCTATGATGTGCTCACCCACTCACCCACACACTCCTTCCTCAGCGTCCTAGTGTTCCCCTATTCTGGGTCATCAAGCCTCCACAGGACCAAGGGGATCCCCTCCCAGTGATGCCAGACAAGGCAGTTCTCTGTTACATATACAGCTAGAGCTATAGGTATCCGCCGTGTAATCTATGGTTAGTGGTTTAGTCGCTGGGAGCTTTGGGGAGTCTAGTTGGTTGATATTGTTGTTCTTCCTATGAGGTTGCAAATTCCTTCAGCTCCTACAGTCCTTGCCCTAACTTCTCCATTGTGATCCCCACACTCAGTCCAATGTTTGGCTGTGTACATCCACATCTATATTTGGTCCAACTCTGGCAGAGCTTCTCAGGGGACAGCTATACCAAGCTCTTGTCAGCAAGTACTTCTTGGTGTCAGCAATAGTGTCTAGGTTTGGTGTTAGCAGATGGGATGTATCCCTAGGTGGGGTAGTCTCTGGATGACTTTTTCTTCAGTTTCTACTCCACTAAATTTTGTCCCTAAATTTCTTTTTGACAGGAAGAATTCTGGATTAATATTGAGGTGGTTGCATGGTCCCATCCTTCACCTGGGAGCTGTGACTAACCAATAGATATGGTCCCTACTGGTTCTATCTCCTCTTTGTAGGGTATTTTGGCTAATGTCCCCCCTGTTGGATCCAAGGAACTTTCTGGGTCCCTGGTGTCTGGGACTTTCTAATGTCTACCCCAAGTTCCCAGTCCCCAACTATTTCATACCTACTTTCAAATTCCTGACCCTCTGTACTTCTCCCCCATCTTCTCCTATATCTGAATTGGCTCGTTTTGCCCTCCACCTCTTCTCCATCCCAGATTCCTCTCTCCCTTTACTTCCCAGAGATTATTTTCTTCTGCCTATTAAGTAGGACTGTATCATCCACTCTTTGGTGTGATCCTCTTTTTTCTTGGGTTTCATATGGTCTATGAGATGTATTGTGGGTATTCTAATCTTCTTTTTGGCTAATATCCAATTATCAGTGAATACATACCATTTGTGTTCTTTTGTGACTGGGTTAACTCACTGAGGATGATATTTTCATGTTCCATCCATTTGCCTGCAAATTTCATGAAATCATTGTTTTTAGTCGCTGAGTAGTATTCCATAGTGTAATTGTACCACATTTTCTATATCCATTCCTCTGTTGAGGGACATCTGGTCTATTTATACATAGTAGTTCAAAAGGGAAAATGGATACAGGCTTGGAGACACCAACCAACCAAAGTAATGATGTTCTATGAAGCTAAGTTGTAGAAGGACCTAGGACCAGAATAGCAGTGAATTGAGTAGTACATATTTTTAGATGTTGATGGCATTTAAATATTCATTAGCTCTGAGAGTTGAATCCCCAACTACATAGAGTGTGGTCAGGGCTGACTAGCTAAACTTCAGGTACTGTGGTGCGTAGGATATGTATATTGTCTCTTTATTAGCAATTTTTTACATAAGAAAATTATCTGAAAGACTAGAAACAGTTGAATCAAATGGAGAAATAAAATGTTTATGGATGAAGAAAGTATAAAATTATGTTGTTCTAGTGAGACAGAAAAGTGTTTAAACAAGTGAAAAACCATAGTTTTAAGTAATAAAATCTTATTGGAATTCAGGTTGTGAGAACCTAGATTTAGGAAAAAAACAGCAAGTGTTTCAGGGTGAAAGAAAAAGGTGCATGTGGTCTAAAATCTGGTGCATAACCATTATATGACAAGAGAAAAATGAGAAAAAAAAAGGGGGTGATAAGTATTTGAAAGGAGTTCTCCAAGTTCACTTAAATGCTTAGGGCAAGTCCTCAAATTAAATTAGATGCCAAAAAATAGTTGGTGAACAAAGTGTAATAATTAAGTGCCACAGGCCTAGGAAGGAGGCTGAGCCTTACCACATTGTGCCATCACTTTATGCTGTTTTTCATTCTGTAATGGAAAAATTGGTGGGTGAAACAGAGATATCATGCTCCAAAATGGGACAAAAGATAACTAAAACCAATTGCTAAAGATAAACAAAACAGTGACCAGAATTTGATTCAAGGGCAGCTCTACTCTGCTCAAGGGGGATTTACACTATTGGAAAAATATTTTGTCAAGCACCTGGGGTCCAGTATGAATAAAAAAGACGATGTGGTGTTCATAGAAACAGAAGCATAGTGTAAGATAATATACACAGAGATTTTAGCTTTAGTTGTCCCACTAGTGTCAAGATTCCAGCATAATGTAGACAGTGAAGTGAATCCTAGTTTTGCCAGTGTGGACAGGTGGACAAGCCTAGCTTATTGAGAGGATGGAGATCCAGAATCTTGATGTACCTAAAACACTTCCAAGTACTCTGAATAATTCAACATTTGTAAACTGTACATGTAACTGTAACATGTAAACTATAACTTTATGTAACAACATTTGTAAAGTGAACTTCATGATTTGTTTTTTCTACATTATTTTGGTGTGGTTATTCTAAAGTTATTTTAATTAATACAGACAAACTTACACTCAAATAATTTGTTTTGGCGTTTATATTATTCCATTTGAATACTGACATGGGCAGTCTAGATTTGGGTTGGCCTTCTGAAATACTGCAATTGTCAGAGAGATGTAACTTGGAGGTCATAACTCTGTGTCCAATGGACACTACTAGCTTTGCTGTGCATGAACAATAATGCAAAAAGAATATGGTTGGGTGGAAAAAGTTTCTATTTCTGCCAAGAATATGTTACAAGGATCCAATAACATTTAGTGCAAGAAAATGAAGTTGTGGGGTCTTGTTTAATGTAGACACAAGGATATTTTAGTTTACTTATTACTAAAAAATATATAGAGGGTCTGAAAAGACCCATGGATTTATGATTATAAAGCAGGACATGTTCTTCCTTCATCTGCATTTCGTCTTTTCCATTAACTCAATCCAGTCATATCTTCATCTGATTGTGATAAACTCAAATGAACGATCCAGAAATATCCCAGCCAGACTCAAAGCTGACATCAGGATCCTGAAATGATCTATGAATCGTTTCACTGATCCTTACTATCTCTATTTGTCAGCTGACTTGTGTCACATTTTCTAGTCCATTTTCCTGTCTCTGGATACTGCCACAAGCTCTTTTCTTCCTTCCTTCCTTCCTTCCTTCCTTCCTTCCTTCCTTCCTTCCTTCCTTTCTTTTTTCTTTCTTTCCTTCTTTCTTTCTTTCTTTCTTTCTTTCTTTCTTTCTTTCTTTCTTTCTCTTCTTCTCTTTCTTTCTTTCTTTCTTTCCTTCTTTCTTTCTTTCTTTCTTTCTTTCTTTCTTTCTTTCTTTCTTTCTTCCTTTCTTTCCTATATCGATTGTTACTTTAAAAACTTAATTGTACTCAGTATTTCTATTGTTTATGAAAAACAAGAGCATAGTATGTTTATAAAGGTTGACAATGATGGGCATGTATATGTAAGCATCAGAATAGATTTTGACCAACTTTATTTACTGATGAGATATGAAAGGATGGTGAATGGAAATGAAAAAGACATATCAAAAAGGATTTTTATTTTGTTTTACAAACTTCCTAGTCACTCACTCATGTACATCCAGCAACTCAGTTTCAAAGTTAACTTCTCCCAGTAGTCTTCCCTCCACCTGACAACGGGAGAGATCTTAGTAGTCGAAAGGGTGTGACAGTTCTCTCTTTAGTTTTCCCATCATACCTCAGTACTGTAAAACCTTCTGCCTGCCTGACTAGATTCCTTTGCTCCTACTTATTTTCTTTCTGCATCATGTTTTCCACACCTGCTTCTGTTCCCTGGTTCATGTGGAATAGCTCTTGAATTTCCCTAGTATATACTCTTACCTTAGCCTTTGGCAATAATTTTCTTTTGGACAGTGCTGAAGTTCTTCATCAGCATCAAGTTCTTAACCTTCATTCACAAATATACTGCTAAAGTCCTCATCATGTCCTTGGTCTCAGTCTCTAGTGCTCTTTATAGTTTTCATGGTACTACATCCTACAAGAGATTATATCATATGTGCACATTTTGTTCAATTGCTCATGATGTCAATATAATATGTTTTATCTACTTATTAAATTTGTCTTGCTCATAGAATTTTAATTATTGAATTAAAAGATTTATTTAATAACTAACTTTTCCCTCTATAAACTTTATATTCCCTTCTACGGAAGATCATACAAACTTCCACAGGCATGACTTCTAAATAATTGCTCTATCTCAATATATGCATTTAGATTCACACAAATGGTTAAAATTCAATAGTGGTCAAGCTTAGGATAGTCATTCTATTATTTTTGTTTTAATTTATTACTTATAAGGTTGATTTTACCACAAATAGTGGGTTATAGCTATCATCTAGGGCTTGGTTGGCTACATTCTGTCAAGGGAGTTATAACCAAAAAAATATATATATATGTGTGTGTGTGTGTGTGTGTGTGTGTGTGTGTGTATCTGTGTAGAAGAGGGGACTTCTATATTAAAAAGTATTAATATTAAATATTAAGTTTGTTTTATAATATATTAAGTTAAAATAAAATAAATTGAGCAAAATATTTTCTAGAATTTACATCTTTGTCTTTTGGTTTTGGAGTTTGAATATTTATTTATTGATTGTTTCTCTTTATATCATTATGCAGCTCAAGAAGCTGACTTGCACTTACTATGTAACCTAGCCCAGTCTTAAACCCATAGCAATCGTCCCTCAGCCACCCTAAAGTTGAAATTAATAAGCATGTTCTACCATACCTGGAGACAATTTTGTTCTTCTATTCAACTATCAATTTCAATTAAAATATTGTCTTGGCCTTATGAGATATTTTTATTTTTAAAAACTAACCCAGCCATAAAAATTAGATAACATAATAAAAATTAACTAAAATAACAATAACTGAAACAAATATGTATAGACAAGGAAAACTTTTTAAAATTAAACATTGTTTATGTTGTTGGTAATAAAATGTATGTAAAAATATCAAAAGCATATTTTAGCTATGAAATTTTTCTTTAAATTGTGATTATAGATGTGTACAGGAAGGCAGACCTAGAGTTCAGAAGTAGGTTCCCCTTCCCTGTGAACTAGTCACTGGATTTGAAATCTTGAAGAATGACAGATTCATATGTAGGGCTCTGTGATGTAGTGATACTGTTGAAAGAGAGGCAGAAAAGTTAGAACAAGGTCAGGGGTTTATTTCTGTTTCACTGGTTTCAAACCTGTAAATTTCACTCTGGTTTGTTGTGTTCGTTCATCTTGTTGCATTTTCATGCAGAACACTGGGGAACAGCAAAGATTATTTTATTTATATAAATTATTGTGCTAATTAGCTGCTGTCTCACAGCTCTTGGAAAACTGCCATTTCATTTTATTACACATTAATGGTTGTGTCTCCCAACCCAAGAATGCCTTTGGAAATGAAGAAATAATCCCACTAAAATATTTTTGCTATCCCAAAGGGAAATGTTAAATATAGAGGGTGCATGCTCAATTCTGAATGTCCCTGAGTAGCCGATATTTTGTTGTTGTTACTTTTGGTCTAATATCCCTTATTTAAACACTAGAATTGTATACAGTTTTAACTCTTGCACATTACTTTGCCAATTAGTAATTTTATTATAAAATGCTTTATACAAATGTATGTATTGCAACACATCTAGAAAGAACATTGTGCATCAAGCAAGGTATAAAACACACACACACACACACAAATTATTGAGTCCAATTAATGTTGTCTTTTTTTGTTTGCAATTGGCCACTTAGGACTGGGGCTTTGTCTCTGAAAAAAAGAAAGTAAAATGTACTCTCCTTTCATTTACAGACATTATCTATCTACAGCTCTTCATGTCTTGAAACAATTCCTCCCATTTGTGTTGGCATGTCAATGGTATGTTTGAGGATATTAGGTGAGAAACCATATTGTTGAGAGTTCATGAGTGTAGTAATGCTGCCATGTCCAGAAAACACTGTTATGCAACACTATCCCTGGAGATGTTCCCTGGTAAAATATGTTAAGAATAAGAGTTATGTTATTAACATCTTATTTGGGGCTAGATAGAAACCATTCCATAAGTACTCTTGTTTGTACTTATAGACATTTTTTATCAAAGATGCTTATTTTTGCTGCAGATGGAGGTTATTAGAAAGATTCTTAACCCATAAAAATAAATGATGGCAGCAGTACTGTCATGATAGCATAAGAGGGCTCATGTGTGACTAAAGTGCTGTGCCCTGCTCTTCTATGTGCAGGTGTGTTGATGCCTACTTAGAAGAAATATCTGTATCTTTTCCCTGTCAGAGAAACCGAAGATGTGGCGTTGTAAAATTTCATCTTTCTAGCTTTTTCGAAGGACCATTTTTAACTCATTCAGTTCCATGACTCTGACATTTCTTTTTTATTCCAAGGGAAGCTATAAAATTATAAAACCCATCTCTAGTGATTTATATATTACCGATTACAAGTTTATTTTGTTTTGTATGAAAAACTATAATTTAAAAAGTTATCCACAATTACGAAAGTGAATGAGGTTCTCAAGAACTATTAAATATAATAAATGTGGGGGATTAACACAAAGCTTTAATTGTTGTAATTTTTATGTTAGATAACTCTAGTATGAGATTAATAGTCTTCAGTTAATAATTCTTATGTGCAGGTTACAGAATAGTATCCTGGGGCTACTTTCCAGGGTAAAATTAAAGAAGTCTCTACAGAAATAAGAAGTGTTAGCCTAGAAGAATTACAAAAGCCACCAAATACATTATTCTCTGAAAATCTTTTCTCTAAAAGCCCACTGAATGAGGATTCTTTGGAATCATCAACATTAGGTGACTAGACAACAAATTTGCATCTTGAATTATTCTATTAGATTCTAGCCTTGGCATAGTATAACCCTTTTGCTGAAATATTTATAATTTCCTAGTAACATGTAGAATAAACAATTTATTCCTATTATTCTGTATGCATGTTTTGATACAGAAAATAGAAAGTGTTAATGGCTGGACACTAATAAAATTGTGGAATGCTCTCAGCTTGTCATATAGTGAGTTACAGAGATTTTTATCAAGCCTTGGCTATCCAGATATTCCTTATGAAAAGTGGATGAGAAGGTTATTTATATAACCTTGCAGAATTGCTTGATTCTATTGTTTCTGTAATGGATCTGCAGGGTAATGCAGTCCAAAGCCTTCAGGCAATGCATGAATTGAGTACTTGCTACTTGTGTATCATGTTGTTCCTGAAGAGTCTAATTTGTCAATGATTTAGTAAATACAACCTTCATGACTATGGCAGTGTTTTCCCTTTGGTTTTGCATAATGGATTTTGAAGGAGAGTCTCCCTTACCACTGTCATTCATTTTAAAAACTGATAGCAATGCCCAAGTTAAATTTTTGTTTTGAAAATATGGTAAAAAACAAAAAAGAGATTTTTGTCAGTAAGGTCACTGAAGTTGAAGAGAAGAAAATGATCTTAACTAAATCACAATTATGGCAAGACTAGTATTTACAATAATTTTATATTCTCAGGCAGGAAAACTTGCTAACAGAAAATGATTTTTTGAAATTAGAAATATTATAGTGAATATTTCTGCAAACATGAGTAAAATATCAAAAGGCAAAGGCCTCAGTACAAGTCAGAACAGTGTTAATTTAATGAACTAGTATTAGAAATGTTCATGTAGGATATTACTTGCCACATTTTAATTGGAAAAATTTTATTAAGGAAAATGTATGTTAATGTGAACAATACAAACAGAATTGTAAGTAAGGTAAAATGTAGTGTGTACTCTGAGATGTTGGTGCTTTTTTTTCCCCTTTACTATCTTTTTTATTACTTCGTTTATTTACATTTCAAATGGTGTCCCCCTTCCTAGTCTCCCCTAATGAGAGGCTATGACAGCACCCAGTGCTTTTTTTTTCTATGGGACATCCCTAGAGCAGTTATCCACTTCTGTGGTTATTCCTGTGTCCGTGAACCACATAGCTGTTATATGATGGGATTCTAATCTATGCTGACTATGAATACCATTGCTATTGTCATCTTACTATAGACACTAACTGTTCCAGACAACTTCCAATCACTTCTAGTTTGGTACTATTAACATTATTTAACCCAATTTTAGTGCTGAGTTTTAAAAATTTGTTAGTGGAGAAAGAGTTATCTTTGAGTCACTAAATAATAAATAAATAAATAAATAAATAAATAAATAAATAAAATATTGCATAAATTTCAGACTTCTTCAGATAATATTCAAAATTGAATTGTTAGATACAAGTATACCCAAGAAAAGATATTTGGTTTCTCCCTAGCTTGATGTTACAGGGTAGGTATCCTGAGGTGTCCTTCCCTATTCCTCTGCTGATGAATTCTAGAGCTAGAATTTAAACAAAGTAGTTCATTTTCTTGGTTCTTCATTTTCTTTCACAGACAACATAAGTTTAAGCTGAATTATTGAGGAATTACTTCTTGCTGTGAATGAAAAAAAATGTATTGGTCCATAGAATTTTATAACACTGGTTGAAATGGTTGGAAAAAACACATCAGAAGCAAGGGAAACACTTAAGGGAGGCTTAGATCTAATAGAAGTGTCTGAGATGCTTCTCATGCAGTTAGATTCTAAGGGGATAAAATGACACCTATTCTACTATGCATTCCACAGCAATTTTATTAAGGTTATTTGAAAATGAAATTTGAAGATTTCTACTTAAGCAAAGGAAAGCAAGTGGGAATTCAAAGAGGTATTGAATTTTCCATGCACATACCATACCAAAACAGCAACACCTACATCAAAAATCAATCTAGGTGGAGGTAAAAGGGGTTTGATATCTGCTTGATCAGACACTATCCATGATCATTTTCCATCAGATGCTTTGTCTGATGGTTTTAATTATGCCTTACCATTTATGGTTAAGTGTTTCAGTAAATAAAAGTGCTGGATTCATATATCATTTTGGTTTCTTTTTACTCCTTTTTTCTCCTTGCTTTTTCCTACCTTCCTTCCTCCCTCCCTTCCTTCCTCTCTCCCTCCCTCCCTCCTCCCTCCCTCTCTCCCTCCCTCCCTCCTCTCTTTCTGCTCCTTGATTCCTTACTCTTTCACTCTTTTACTCTTTCTTTCTTCTTTCTTTCTTTCTTTCTTTCTTTCTTTCTTTCTTTCTTCTTTCTTTCTTTTTTTTCTCTCTCTCCCTCTTCTTTGTGTGTGTGTTTGTGTGTGTGTGTGTGTGTGTGTGTGTGTGTGTGTGTGTGTGCATGTGCACATGAAAGCATGATGTGGTCTGTGTGGAAATCAGAGGAAAACTTAGAGGAGTTAGTTTTCTTCTCTGTTCTGTGGGAACAGGAATTGATATCAGGCCATTAGGCCTGACAGTAAGCAGTATTACTTTGCCCTCTACCTTGTCCTATATACATTATTTTGTATACATATTATATATCAATAAGGTATATAGTATAAAATTATATTTTGGCAAATTGTAACTTATGTTAATGTTACATGCTGGTAAATGAACATTATTAAATTTAATTTACTTTTCTCTTCCCAAGTGTTGAAATATATTTATTTTACTATATTCTAAGTAGCATGAGCAAATTATTCTCAGAAGACAAAATGTTTTCCATTCCCACTTTCTAGAATTATAAGTATGAATACACAAGATCTGTTTTCGAAATGTGCAGCACAGTTTTTTGTTCATTTGTTTTTTCTTTTAAGATCCAAATGTAATGAAAGGATACAAACCATTGCTATGAAATAATAAGTTCATCCACTTAAAATTAGAAAATGAATACACATACATGCAAATGAGCATTGTTTTTCAAACAAGCTATGTTATAGTCTAAGACATACAGATCACTGATATTCTTCCTCCTCAAATGTTGTGTAAAAACCAACTCTGATCATGAATCACATATGAAAGATTGGACAAATTACATCTCCTAGCTTCTTAGTATCTTTTTTTCCCTCCTTTTCTTATTTTAAATCCAAACAATATGGATTAATATTGCATAAGTATAAACTGATTCTCTGATAAGTTGACATCAATGAAGATTTTCAAAGAAGATTGTATCATGGAGGACATTTGAAAGGAAGAATAGTCACACAGATATGATGCATATGGACTGATGAGAGTACTAACTTAAATATAAGTATTGGTTTATCATTACACACACACACACACACACACACACACACACACACACATATATATATATATATATATATATATATATATATATGATTACATTACATACATATACATGTAAAACTGCAAATCAACAAACAGGTATAAATCAGTGAAACTGTTCTGTTTTTGGCATTTTAGAAAAAATGAATAAGTCAAAAGGTGTTATCAATAACCTGATTTAAAAGAATTGAGCATTTTTAACAGATTAATTTTTATATATAATTAACATGTAAATTGTCTTTAAAAAGTAAAGGTTTAATCCTGTAAACAGACACATGAAAAAACTAGCATCCTGGATATTATTTTTCAATGTCTGTGATTAGTTGTATGATTACAGGAGGATGAGAGTGATTGATTGTATGGATAGGAAAGAATGTTAGAGGTTGGTTGTATGAATATGGGGAAGAGTAATAGTGATTGATTGAATGAATATGGGGAAGAGTCATGGTGATTGGTTGTATGAATATGGGAAGGGTGATAGTGATTGGTTGTATGAATACGGGGAAGGGTGATAGTGATTGGTTGTATGAATATGGGGAAGAGTGATAGTGATTGGTTGTATGAATATAGGGAAGGATGATAGTCATTGGCTGTATGAATATGGGGAGGGTGATGGGGATTGGTTGTATGAATACAGAAGACGGACAGTAGTAGAAAACTTAAAATATCTAGAAAATGAAATTTTACTTTCTGGTCCAAACTAAATTGGAAAAAATAGTCAATCTTTTTTTGTACCTCTAAGAATCTACAATGGAACATCTTTTGTTTTCAATCTTCTTCAAATTTATTAGTATTTTTTCCTTTGCAATTTGCAGTTAAAAAATAGAAATATATTTTCAGTGGTTGAAGAATGGATAATATTTCTTACTTTCCAAGATAAAGTTTGTCATACAATTGATAGCGCAGCATAGATTCTTTGAGATTTTGCTTACCATTGTTTTTTCTCTCTTTATATGTCGGAAACTAAAGATCAAGTTTATTCAATTTTTTAAATAAATATCAGCATAGCCTTTTCATTTATACATTTATACAAAATTAACCATGAGACAATCATTTATACAAAATTAACCATGAGACAATCTAATGAGACTGTATCTCAGATCATGTATATTTTCACTAACTTCTTTAAGTAAATCCTGTTTCAATTTCAAGCATGCATGAATATAAACTACCATATTTCTAAATATGTCTTATGCACTTTGTTTTGAAAATAAACTCCAATGAGAAAGTACAATTAATACTACATTTAGGTATTTAACATGCATATAATGTCATAGTTTGACTCTCCAAAGTAATGGAGCAAGATTATTTTACAGTTGAAGCATGTTAAAAAACCATTTGACACTTGTTTTTTTTTCCAAGTGCATATATACTTAAATTTTTTGCATAAGTGTTTTATTGGATATTTTATTTTCATTTCAGATGTGATCACCTTTCCCTATTTTCCTCCCACCTAGGAACCCCCTACCCCATCTCTCCTCCTCCTGCTTCCATGATGATATGCCCCTACCCACCCACCCACTCCCACCTCCCCACCCTCGAATTCGCCCACACTGGGGCATCCAGCCTTCATAGGATCAAGGACCTCCTCTATGCCCAACAAGGCCCTCCTCCCCTGCATAGACAGCTGGAGCCATGAGTCCCTCCCTATGTGCTCCCAGGCTAGTGGTTTAGACCCTGGGAGCTCTGGTTGGTTGGTATTGTTGCTCTCCCAATGGGGCCACAAACCCTTTCAGCTCCTTCAGTCTTCTTTCTCACTCCTCTATTGGGAACCCCATGATCATTTCAATGGTTAACTGTGATCATTCACCTCTGTATATGTCAGGCTCTGGTAGACCTCTGAGGAGACAGGTGTATCAGGCTCCTGTCAGCATGCACTTCCTGGCAATTAGAGCTTTAAAGATGCCTGTGTGAGCTTTTAAAATATCTCTTTCATCTGTGATCATTTCTACTTCTTAGGCCTACAGTTTTCTTATCCATCATTCTCTGTCTGTCTGTCTGTTTCTCTCTCTCTCTCTCTCTCTCTCTCTCTCTCTCTCTCTCTCGCCCCCCCACACACACACAGAGAGAGAGAAAGGTAGAGAGAGAGATTTTATACATATTCCCCAATCTATCTAAATAAGACAATCAATTAAGCAATATAATTGTTCGATTCAATTAAAAATTCAGCTTATAAAATTGAATATCACATTTATTTCAAGAAATTCCTCCCTCCATGCTATTATTAGCATTAGGTCACCTTTGTCAATTTTAATATACCAGTGAAAGAAGATAAAAACATTGTGGACACATGTCAGAATTACTTGTCCAGGCATAATAAGGAAGTGTGAAGTTTTAAAATAGTATGTTTCTTACTATCTCCATAACTACTGATATCAATCAAAAATAGTTTCTTAAGAGAACAGTGAAAAGTAGGAAAAATAAAAATTTTTCTGTCTCTGGAGCATCCTGAATTATTATACAGTGTTCACATGACTTTTGCATGTTTTCCTCACTTTTTAGTTTTGCAGTTGTGGGACTTTCATTCTCTAAACGTGAGCATGAGTACACAGGTTCATACAAATGCATAGTAACATATAAGTCACACACAGATGCAGACATGCATATAAACACATATCATACTTCTCTCTCTCTCTCTCTCTCTCTCTCTCTCTCTTCCTCTCTCACGCACACACACACACACACACACACACACACAAACACACACACAGCAGCAGCTTAGAATATAAGACAAGGTGATATCTTTAAATCGTTGTCCAGTGTCCTTTGTAGATATCATATGCATAATATGACAATGCATAACAGTATTTGCAATAACAAAAGCAAGAATAAAACATCACTATTTAAACCTGAAAACTCTTCTTTCTGTGAGGCTACAACAAACCACACCACAATTTCTCTTATCATAAGTATTCCTATTTTTTATTACATTCACCAACTGAGGAATGATTTGAAAGCATGATAAGTGAAAAATATATCATTTGTTTCAAATAAGCCACAGAATTATGAAGCAGGAAAAGGAGAAAGGACAAAAAAAAAAGAGGTCAGGGTAATTAATATTGCTATATACTATTCAGTTTAGAACTTTTTACATGGTAAATATCTTTGTTTACTGAAACACAAGTTGTTTAAAATACAAAGAAATGATGTCCACACATGTTTATAGTGTGACTCCGAAGTTTAAAATGAAAACACACCTTATTTGCACTTTGAAATAATAATTTCTCATAGAAAAATAGCATAACTAATTGTTTGCACTTTACTATAATAGTTATTATTTTATTTTTATTTTTATTTTTTTATCTTATTTTAAAAAGGCCCCTTTTGGTTGGGGCAGACACCTGGCTGGTCTGCTCCCATGCAGACACCATATCATGAACCCTGCCTCACAACTCTAAGCTCCAGAGTTGCAACCCACCCAAACCCTGCCCATCCAGAATACCACTCACCTTCTGCCCCTGGCTTGGTCCTTTTAGCTGTGGCAAACACCTAGCTGGTCTGTTCCAGTGAAGACACCATATCCTGAAACATGTTAGAGCAGTGGTGAAAACACTGCACTCAGAGCAACGGAGCAGCAGAGGAACCACTGCACTCAGAGCAGCAGGATTTCAGGATCCTAGAGGCAACCCAGGAGTTCTTCCACCCAGGAGTTCAGGATCACAGGATCACAGAGACACCTGTACTCTGATGAGTTTTGACACAAGCAAGATAACTGGAAAGACAGGCTCCAATCAGAGACAGTGAGTGCAGATAACACTAGAGTTAACCACATTGCAAAACGCAAGGGCAGGAATATAACCAACAGAAACAAAAGTTACCTGGTATCATCAGAACTCAGTTCAACCACTATAGCAAGTCCTGGACACCACATCACACTGGAAAAGCAGGATTCAGAATTAAAATCACTTCTCATGAGCATGATAGAGGACTTTAAGAAGGACATAAACAACTCCCTTAAAGAAACACAGGAGAACACAGGTAAACAGGTAGAAACCCTTAAAGAGGAAGCACAAAAATCCCTTAAAGAATTGCAAGAAAACACAACCAAACAGATAAAGGAATTAAACAAAACCATCCAGGATATAAAAATGAAGTAGAATCATAAAGACATTTTTAAGGGAGACTACCATGGAGACAGAAAACCTAGGAAAGAGATCAGGGGTCATAGACACAAGCATCACCAACAGAATACAAGAGATAGAAGAGAGAATCTCACGTGCAAATGATACCATGGAAAACATTGACACAACTGTCAAAGAAAATGCAAAATGCAAAAAGCTCCTAACCCAAAACATCCAGGAAATCCAGGGCACAATCAGAAGACCAAACCTAAGGATAATAGGTATAGATGAGAGTGAAGATTCCCAACTTAAAGGGCCAGTAAATATCTTCAACAAAATTATACAGGAAAACTTTCCTAACCTAAAGAAAGTGATGCCTACCCTCCCCCACATCCAGCCTTTCTGAATTACGGTTTGAGAAAAAAAATAGATCACAAAAAAAAGAAAGAAAGAGATGCCTATTAACATAAAAGAAGCCTACAGAAATCCAAATAGACTAGACCAGAAAAGAAATTCCTCCTGTCACATAATAATCAAAACATCAAATGCACAAAACAAAAAAAAATACTAAAAGCAGTAAGGGAAAAAAGTCAAGTAACATATAAAGACAGACCTATCAGAATTACACCAGACTTCTCACCAGAAACTACAAAAGCCAGAAGATCCTGGACTGATATCATACTGACCCTAAGAGAACACAAATGCCAGCCCAGATTACTATACCCAGCAAACATCTCAATCACTATAGATGGTGAAACCAAGATATTCCATGACAAAACCAAATTTACACAATATCTTCCCACAAATCCAGCCCTACAAAGGATAATAGATGGAAACCTCCAACACAAGGAGGGAAACTACATCCTAGAAAAAGCATGAAGGTAATCTTCAAACTCAAAACAAGATAGCTACACAAACATAATTCCACCTCTAATAACAAAAATAACAGGAAGCAACAATAATTTTTCCTTAATATCTTGTAACATCAATGGATTCAATTCACCAATAAAAATACATAGACTAAGACAATGGATATGTAAACAGGGCCCAGAATTTCGCTAACATACAGGAACGGCACCTCAGTGACAAAGACAGACACCACTGCAAAGTAAGAAGAGGGAAAGCAATTTTCCAAGCAAATGGTCCCAAGAAACAAGCTGGAGTAGGCATTCTAATTGTGAATAAAATCGACTTTCAACCAAAAGTTATCAAAAAAAAAAAAAAGAGAGAGAGAGAGAAGGAAGGACACTTCATACTCATCAAAGAAAAAAAATCTACCAACATGAACTCGCAATTCTGAACATCTATGCTCCAAATGGAAGGGCACCCACATTCATAAAGGAAACTTTACTAAAGCTCAAAGCACACATTGCATCTCAAACAATAATAGTGGGGGATTTCAACACCCCACTCTCAGCAATGGACAGATCATGGAAACAGAAACTAAACAGAGACACAGTGGAATTAACAGAAGTTATGAAATTTAACTGATATCTATAGGACATTTCAACTTAAAAGAATATACCTTTTTCTCAGCACTTCAAGGTACCTTCTCCAAAATAGACCATAAAATCAGTAACAAAACAGGCCTCAACGGACACAAAAAGATTGAAATAATCCCTTCCATCCTATCAGATCACTACAGAATAAGGCTGGTCTTTAATAATGACAAAACCAATGGAAAACCCACATGCATGTGGAAACTGAACAACGCTCTACTCAATGATGACTTGATCAAGGAAGAAATAAAGAAAGAAATTAAAGACTTTTTAGAATTTAATGAAAATGAAGACACATCGTACCAAAACTTGTAGGACTCCATGAAAGCAGTGCTAAGAGGAAAATTCATAGCTCTAAGTGCCTACAAAAAGAAACTGGAGAGAGCACACACTAACAACTTGACAGCACACCTGAAAGCTCTAGAACAAAAAGAAGCAAATACACCCAGGAGGAGTAGATAGCAGGAAATAATCAAACTCAGGGTTGAAATCAATTAAATAGAAACAAAAAGAACTATACAAAATATCAACAAAACCAGGAGCTGGTTCTTTGAGAATATCAACAAGATAGATTAAACCCTTAGCCAGACTAACCAGAGGGCACAGAGACAATATCCAAATTAATAAAATCAGAACTGAAAAAGGAAACATAAAAACAGAAATTGAGGAAATTCAAAAAATCATCAGAACCTAGTATAAAAGCTTATATTCAACAAAACTGGAAAATCTGGATGAAATGGACAATTTCCTCAACAGACACCAGGTATCAAAGATAAATTAGGAGCAAATAAATCATCTAAATTCTCCCATAACCCCTAAAGAATTAGTAGCAGTCATTAAAAGTCTCCCCACTAAAAAAAAGCCCAGGACCAGGTTTAGTATAGTTCTTTCAGACTTTCAAGTAAGACCTAATACCAATTCTCTTCAAACTATTCCACAAGATAGAAACAGGAGTATCCTTACCCAATTGGTTCTATGAAGCCACAATCACCCTCATACCTAAACTTCACAAAGACCCAACAAAGAAAGAGTACTTCAGACCAATCTCTTTTATGAATATCAATGTAAAAAATGAATATCTATGTAAAAATACTCAATAAAATTCTCACAAATCGAATCAAGAAACACTTCAAAACAATCATCCACCAAGTAGGCTTTATTCCAGAAATGCAGGGATGGTTCAATATTCGGAAATTCATCAATGTAATCCAATATATAAACAAACTCAAAGGAAAAAAAACACAACATCCCTTCATGGTAAAAGTCTTAGAAAGATCAGAAATTCAAGGCCCATACCTAAACATAGTAAAAGCAACGTACAGCAAAACAGTAGCCATCATCAAACTAAATGGAGGGAAACTTGAAGCAATTCCACTAAAATCAGGGACTAGACAAGGCTGCCCACTCTCTCCCTACCTATTCAATGTAGAACTGAAAGTCTTAGCCAGAGCAATTAGAGTACAAAAAGAATTCAAAGGGATACAAATAGGAGAGGAAGAAGTCAAAATATCACTATTTGCAGATGATATGATAGTATACTTAATTGACCCCAAAACTTCCACCAGAGAATTCCGAAACTTGATAAACAACTTCAGCAAAGTGGCTGGTTATAAAATCAACTCAATCAAATCAGTAGCCTTCCTCTACTCAAAAGATAAACAGGCTGAGAAAGAAATTAGAAAATCACACGCTTCACAATAGTCACAAATAATATAAAATACCTTGGTGTGACTCTAACCAAGCAAGCAAAAGATCTGTATGACAAGAACATCAAGTCTCTGAAGAAAGAAAGCATAGAAAATCTCAGAAGATCGATGATCCTCCATGCTCATGGATTGGCAGGATTAATATAATAAAAATGGCCATCTTGCCAAAAGCAATCTACAGATTCAATGCAATCCCCATTAAAAACCCAACTCAATTCTTCACAGAGTTTGAAAGAGAAATTCTCAAATTCATTTGGAAGAACAAAAAACCCAGGATATAGAAAACTATTCTCAACAATAAAAGAACTTCTGGAGGAAATACCATCCCTGACCTCAAGCTGTACTACAGAGGAATAACTATAAAAACCTCATGGTATTGGTATAGAGACAAAGAGGAATGGAATAGAACTGAAGACCCAGAAATGAACCCACACACCTATGGTCACTTGATCTTTGACAAAGAAGCTAAAACTTTCCAGTGGAAAAAAGGACAGCATTTTCAACAAATGGTGCTGGTTCAACTGGAGGACAACATGTAGAAGAATGAAAATTGATCCATTCTTATCTCCTTGTACAAAGCTCAAGTCCACATGGATAAAGGACCTCCACATAAAACCAGATACACTGAAACTAGTAGAAGAGAAGGTGTGGAAAATCCTTGAATATCTAGGCATAGGGAAAAAGTTCGTGAACAGAACACCAATGGCTTATGGTCTAAGATCAAGAATTGACAAATGGAACCTCATAAAACTGCAAAGTTTCTGTCAGGCAAAGGACTCTGTCAATAGGACAAAATGGCAATCAACTTCTAGGGAAAAGATCTTTACCAATCCCATATCTGATAGAGTGCTAATAGCCAGTATGTACAAAGAACTTAAGAAGTTAGACTCTAGACAAACAAATAACTCTATTAAAAAATGGGGTAATGAGCTAAACAAAGAATTCTCAACTGAGGAAACTCGAATGGCTGAGAAGCACCTAAAGAAATGTTCAGCATCCTTAGTCATCAGCGAAATGCAAATCAAAACAACACTGAGATTCCATTTCTCACCAGTCAGAATAGCTAAGATCTAAAACTCAGGTTATAGTAGATGCTAGCAGGGTTGTAGGGAAAGAAGAACACTCCTCCATTTTTGGTGAGATTGCAAGCTGGTGCAATAACTTTGCAAATAAGTCTGGTGAATGCTCACAGCTAACCATTGGACTGATCATGGGGTTCCCAATGGAGGAGTTGGAGAGAAAACTGAAGGAGCTGAAAAGGTTTGAGGCTCCATGGGGAGAGCAACAACACCAACCAACCAGAGCTCCCAAGGTATAAACCACCAGCCTGGGAGCACATAGAGAGGGACCCATGGTCCTAGCTGTATATGTAGGGGAGGATGGCATTGTCAGCATAGGTGGGAGAGGAGATCCTTGGTCCCATGAAGGCTGGATGCCTTCATGGGGGTAATTTGAGGGTGGGGAGGTGTGAGTGGGTGGGGCACATCCTCATAGACGCAGGAGGAGGGGGGGATAGGATAGGGGTTTCTTGTGTGATTTGGGGGATTAGGGTGAGGAGATAACATCTGAACTGTAAATAAAATATCCAAAAAATAATAATAAAAATAAAAAAGGCAAATTACTAAGGGAAACAAGAGTGGAATGTAATAGTTAATATGTAGTTGCCTATGATTGTTGAGATTTTAGATGATTTATTTTCTTACTATTTGCTTGTTATATTTTACAAATTAGTTAAAATCAGAAATAATGAAGCATTTTTCTTTGAACAAAAAAGATTATAAAACTGATTTTTTCTCATTTGATAAAATGTAATCAAGTAAGAGTTTGTTTTTCTAAAAACAGTTAATACTTCTCTTAATACTTTTAACGAATGGTTTGAGTAAAGATTGTATTTTTTGAACACTTAAATAATAGGAGAAACATGTACTGTAGCAGAGATTGCCATACTTAGTATTTAAGAATTCATCTGGTTTCAAATTCATCTGTAATGCCATGAGAGTTTATTCTTGGGGAATTTTGAAGCACTATTTAACCAAATTTTGTGTGTGTCACAAATAAATTCCATCTCAGGAATATTTAAAAATAATCTTAGTTTGCTGAAAAAATTCTCCCTTCTTCAAATCACATCTTGCAACACTATAGTTTTAGGTAGTTTCCAAATTAGTAAACAAATACTTAAGGATATGCAGGTTAGAGATAACAGTAGTACCTTAACTATGAAATTTGATGTTTTTAGATATATTTCTGATATTATTTTTCTTAGAAGAAACCTGTTTTATACCAATTTACATTTTTATATAAAAAATTCAGCTCAAAATGGGATGTTTCCATCAAATTCCTCCCCTCAGAGCTCAGAGTACCCCACTGAGCCTAAGAGCTGGAAGCGATGGAGGACACTTGGAGAACAAGGGCCTCTAAATCAATGTGAGCAAACTTCATATGAACCCGGAGACTGAAAAAGCAAGCACAGGACCTGCAAGGGTCGGCGCCTCATTCTCTGTGTATATAGTTTGGCTTCCAGTTTAGTATTTTTATGTGATTCACGAGTGTGTGAACAACAAAGTTCTGATTCTTGTATGTTCCCTTGGGCTCTTTTTGTTCTGTTAGTTTGTCTTGTACAACTTCAGTGCAATAGTTTTTTTTTGTTAATTTTATTATATACTATTTTTTGTGTTTAAATGAATGTGTTATAAATGAATAAATGAATGAATGCATGAATGAAACCCTAGATACTAAGGTGTTGAGTGACAATGGGTATATCAGCCACTTCAAGGCAGGTCTTATATTGCAGTTGACCAATATATAATTGAATTGGTCAGATTTTGTTGTTTACTTGTGTGTGTGTGTGTATGTTTGTGTCCTTTTATTTGATTAAAGTCTTTTTCTTTCTTTTTCGGTGCTGTTTTAATTGTTTACTTGGTTTTATGTGGTTTTGTTGTTGTACTGGGTTTTTGTTTATTTTATGAAAAAACTTCATGTTGGGTTGGTAGTGACAAAGAATATCTGGAATGACTTGGTAAGGGGAAGAATATGATCACATATTTTAAATTAAATGTTTTAAATAATGAAATGTATAATAAAAATGATAGAACCAGAGATGTTTTCAAATCTGTTTTCTAAAATATCTTTGGTTGTGGTCAAATTTACATTCTAGTGAAATGAATGTAAAAAAAGGAAATGGACAGTTGTCACGTATGCTTATAAATATATATGTATATATACATATATATGTATGCTTTTCTATATACATTATATATATATATGTATATATATATATGCATATCAATGGAATTCTAAATCATACTGCTTAGAACATTTAGAACATGTTTATATATCACTGAAAAGCCTCTGCAAATTTTTTTAGAAAACAGATAAAATATTGTTACAAAATGATAAAATGTTGGTGTAAAGACATAAATAAATCAGGTTTGAAGTTCAGTTGTGCATGCTTATTTAGCAACTTAAAAATACTAATTTTGTTCAATTTAATAGTAAGCAAAAATTTTATTTTTTTGCCTAAAGGTTGTCTATAATTGAGAAAAAAAATAACCAGAGTGTATGGCCTGAATATGGCTTTGATTGTCTCATTCATCTTTTCTGAAGAGAAAGGTAGGAATCACTTTTATGACTTCTTTCCTTACAGGAAGGGGAGGTTACTTAGTCCCAATCCTGCCTCCCAGTCTCCTTTCTCTGTCCTATGTGAGCACCTCTGCATGCCATCTGTAGTAGTTTACTTTGTCCTTCAGAAATTACATTCAAGCACAACATTAAGTTTTAAATGTATTAAATATATATTTGAGATTTGAAACATGCATTTTCATCAGTGACCAATTTTTACTAAATCATTTTCAATTAGAAACCAAATATTATTTAATTGTGGTTATTCAAATATCCTCTTCTTTAAAAAAAGATAAGAATAGAAGGTTTCATGCAAAAACTTGTCCTGCACAGCTCTTGCCTAAGTGATAGGACAGTAGCACCAAAAACAAGGACTTCTGTTCTTTGGAGAACAGTAACAAAATTGCACTGTTTCAAATTAGAATAAATTCTGGAAATGCTAAACAAATACATTATTAAGCTCAGGTATACTCTTAACACCTTTCTAGAAATGCTTTTTCATTGCCTTCTACTTACACAAAATATTATCAACAAACAGGATATATTAAATTCACTCTTTATAGCCTTTTACAGATTACTTATGTGCACTGCTTTGTACAATTTTACCAAACACCTTATAAATCATTGTCAGAACTGTGCTAAACAGTTATTTTGAATCACTCTATGTGCAATTATTTTTACTCAAATATTTCATCAATTATAAGATGCATTAATCTTTGCATGTGGATAAAATAAGTCATTTATTTCTAAAAAATAGTGTTTCCTCTAAGCCTTTTGCATGCCCATTTGTGTTTACAATATTTTTCAGGTTATTTTTTACATGTCAAGTAAAGGTTATTTTTCATGCAAGCAATAGATAATTTCAATATCAATCCTTACACTGTGTAATCAAATGCATATTTATATTTACAATGCATTTAAGGAAGGTACCAGTAGCTGTACACTTATTTATTAAGAAGATTGTAAAGTTACTGGGTAAATTCTTTAGGAGAAGAGGCATTCTTGTGAAATATAGTCCATACTTTATACACTTCTCTAGTAACTCAAATTTCTTTAGCCATAGTATAGATATACCAGACATGCCACTTAAAATGATAAGACACAGTGTGTACTAAGGCATGTTTACTAATACTATTTTTATATGAAGCACTATTTTTGTAAAATAGCTCTTAACATGCTAACTCTGTGCTGTGCTTTTTAAAAACAGCAAGCATTTACTGTCTCATTCTGCACTAAATATATGCCCACAATAAAGTGCAATTTGGATGCATATATAAAGGCTTTAATACTCATGTCTTTATAACTTTTGTTCCAATTTATTCCTAACTTTAATATGTTATACTTCATTATAAACTATATATGACATCATTGTGAAACATCAAAATACATTTATTACTTTTAGTTACTTATCTGTAACAGCAGAACTCAGTACATAGCCAACACTTATAAATGACAATTTATACATTATTACAGAAAATACGTATGTAATTTTTCTTAAAATTTTGAAAAACAAATTATTCTACTAAAAATCTATCAGCATAAAATTTCTATTTATTTTTAATTATGAAAAATTGTTTTTTTACAGTATTTAAAATAGATTATCATTGAATATTTTAATTTTAATAATGGAAAGAAATGCTTTATTTTTATGTTCTCATTTTTAATACAAAATGATTTAATTTTCATGACACAATTATTAATTGCCTTTGTTCTATATTCACTGTTATTTGTGAATCACAGTCCTCATACTTGCCTTCTTACAAATACCATATTCTGAATCTCAAAATCAGAAATACTTATCTGTATATAATATATCATCTCCAAGGAAAAAAACTCTGTTATTTTCTCACCATTATCTGGAAATCTAGGCACAGTTGTTTCTTCAAATGTGGTCTTAGTCTGCATGCATTTTCACATCCTCATAGACTAGAGTAAATCTCACTTAGAGAAGGGCTGTTTCAACCTAAGTATATCTTCCTACACAAAGACTCTTGTTACACTCTGAGAAGGAGGGTTTTTATTTCTCCTCCATGCAGACATTTTCACTCAGCATATTCCAGTTCCATAGTGCAAACATACAGAGAGGTTAAATACAATGTAGGCTCTGCAATAGCTGTACAGAAGAGCAGCACACATTTTGCACAGATTTCCCTGAATTTAACCCTCACCCAATAGATATCATTCAATGTGTACCTGTACATAAGCAGTTCCTACCAAAAGAAAGTAGATGGGCAGAAAGCCTTTTATAAAATGTCCCAAGTGATATAAGTGCATGATCTCAGAGGGATAGGGTGGATCCTTGAAAGCACTTAGTTCAATATATATTTTATCTATTTAATTTGGTGACAGAACCAGATCAAATCAGAAGTAGCCAAATTGTAGTTTCAGCTAGCTTCTCTTATTCTATGGCACTTTTGTTTCTACATTCCTGATACATTCTTTCATTTCCCAACTCTTCTCTTCCCAGGCATTTGTTCCATAGGAAACTGACAGCAATTGTTCTGATTCATGGCTTAGGAGGAGCAGCTGATTAATCCCTTGTCAGCAGTCTTGACCCTGTGTGGAAAATAGAATCTTCGAAGGCCTAGTCACCAATATATCAGGAGCAGGGCCGTGTGGCTTGCATTGCTCTTAAATTCAAGGAAAGTTTAAGACAATGCCAAGCAGCAATCCTGATCCTAGAAATGCTTTATAGGAACATTCTGAGACAGAACAGGAACATGCCAGGGAGAAGAGTTGAACAATTATGGTTTTGTTCCCTGAAATAAAAATCTTGTATTTTGGGTCCTCCACAAAGTACTTTAAAATATCACTATGTTCTTTAGCATAATTATTGAGGTCTGTGTTTTGATATGATATGACGTACTTTGAGAATTTGAATCATTCTATTTCCTTCCCTCTTTGACACTATGAACATAGAATTCTAATTTGTACATAGTATAAAATAATTGCAAATAATGTCTAAATCTAGAATTATCTTTATGTGACACATTCACCTGTGACGAATATGTATATGATATAGTTCAAAACACAAATGTTACCTACTGAAGACTATCTTAGTTCTTGAAATGACAAAAGAAATAAATTGAACACATTCCTACTTTTAATCAGGAAAAATAAATCCTAATAGTGTAAAATATGGTCTCAGAACATATGATTAACATACAGAGATGAAGTGGAATCATGTCCACTTTTTTTTCCAAAAGAGGACCTTGTATATGAATCCAATATATGTGAATTATACTTACAACCACAAAGCAGATTGACAAATCTGTCAAATGATGTGAAATCCTAAAAAGCACAGGGTGTTAGAGATGGTGGCTACTGAAGGCAAATTGAGTTGCAGAATTAAAACTATGCAGAACTAATAAACACACACACACGAGAGAGAGAGAGAGAGAGAGAGAGAGAGAGAGAGAGAGAGAGAGAGAGAGAGAGAGCGAGAGCAAGAGACCCAGCTAGTATAACCAGAGGAAATAGAAATGTGCTGAAACCTTTCCCTTGTAAACTGCATAGTAGCACTTTGAATGTTCTCTTTCTGTCATTCCCTGTAACCATCAAGTTCGGGTTCTGCGGCAGTCAGGTGTACAGGCATGGAGCTCTTACGGTTGGCTGCATAGAATTCTGAGGAAAGCCACATCTGTACCACTTTTTCTTGGACAGTAATAAATAACACTTTGAGTTCATTTAGATTTTCCCCTGAGTATATTTAAAGCAAGTTATTTGGGTTTTTTTTTTATCCTCTTAAAGCATAGGTTTAATTTTGAGTACATCTTTCATTGTGAGAGCGTAGACCTTTGATCGAGTGACATTTACATTTCAGTATGGGGAAGGGCTTTGTGTTCTCTTCATATGCAGCACCCGATTCCATGTATCCTCTTGGTTTGTGCTGGCCACTATTTAAAACACTGGCTACCAAGTATGGCTTTGTGGACAGAATCTGTATGTTCTGTGCAGCAGAAAACAGGACAGAACAAGGGAAAATTCAAAATGGATAGCTCCTTTGAAAGAAACATAGTTTTCATATGATTGTTTTCAATATGACATACTTAGAGACAGAATGCAATGTTATCATCTAAAATGTAACATGTTCAGAATGGCCATATCTCATCATTTATTTCTTTTGTAAAAGAGCAAATGGGATGTATTTGTAGGTATTTCTTTGTGCAGGTGCCTCGCACATCCTGTTAGGGTAGCATTAGAAATAGTAATGAAGTGAGCTGCAGGTAAGGTTATGACTCTCAGAACGTTCTTAAATATGAAGCTGGGAAAATGTGTCCTTTGAAGGATCAGCAAGTCTGTGGCCTTGTCTATGAAAATGGAAAGAATTGATAAGGCTTCTGCAAATATGATCTTTATCAGGTTTGCAATGATTCCTATTTTATAAGGTAACATATTTTAATCCTTGTTGCACAGAGAAATGTTCTGTTTTTCCTCAGAAAGCTGGCAGAAAACCATTTTCCAACCTTGTCTGCTTCATTTATCTACATGAGAATATTAAAACTGTCTCATCTCAAAGGCCCACAAACACCTTGTCAATAAAGTGGTAAATTAAACACTGGCAAAACAAACAAATAAACTAACAAACAAACAGAACAAAACAAAAACATTACCCAGGAAAATTTCTCATTTGCAGCCAACTATGTTTGCCACTTTCAGGCTTAGAGTTTTAACATTTGATAAATTTTAACTAACATAAGATTTAAGTTTATTGAGATATAATTCAACATTGAGTAATGTCATTCATTTTATTTTTAAAGAATTATTTCAATATAGTATGTATTTCTTATGGGGAAGGAAATGTCAGCTGCATTTGTTAGGTTTTACATAGCATCTTTTAGGAGAGGTAAGTTTACATTTTACACAGCTGTGTTCACATTCATTACCAATCAAAGCTAAGTGAAGCAACAATCACAAATCTCACAACCAGAAAATTTGTTTTGCCATGTTAGACATAAAATATTAGAGAGTCTTTCTGTGTTCTTCCAGCTTTTCCCTATCTCCTCAATAAGGCACCATGTAGTAGCTCTGAACGAAGGAGATGTTTCTTTGGTATTACTACTTGGAAGAGGCTGCTTGCAAGCTTATTTGCTTCTGTGTTATGTTCATAAGCAGGAAAATATAATTTATTTCTGCATATCTGCTATCCCGGACAAATCAAGGTGACAATCCGTGGTTAGCTCTGTCAGACCCTTTGTCCTAGCGCTGCTGTGAATGGAAGTACAATGGGAGCAAAGTGAATATATAACAGTCCAGCTGCCTTGTTGTGACAGCCTTGTCCCTCCATAGCAGTGTGTCAGTTCATGTTTGTGTACCAGTAGCCAGTTCTTATGATGACAATGCAAATTGTCTGCAAAGTCTCCTAGCAGATAACAAATTAAGCTGGGGCTTGAGGTACAGGGAGGAGAGGAAAGGGGATCTTGGACACATGTCTTAGGAACATAATGACCCATAAAAGATTGTATTTTTGGAATAGTGATTATATTCCATCGCAGGACCGTTATCCCAATTTTGGCAAGTGTCTCAAATATGCAGGTAGGTGCTTACACTTAAATCAATCATACCATTTCTGTGTGCAAGGTTCTGCATTAATGTTACTTTCTGAGCTGTTTATATTTCATTTATGCATGTAATTAATCATCTTTACTGTGTTGATGCTACTGGCGTCAGCAGTGTGACTTAATTAAATTTGAAATTATAGTACAGTAAATATAGGCTTCCAACTAGCCAGGCCAAATTAAATGCTGTGGTCTATTTCTTACCCATGGTGTTTTCCAATTTAAGTGTTCATTTGAAAGGTTACTTTTCAGATTAAATCCGTTTTCCTTTTCTGTTTGTTTGTTTGTTTGTTTTTTATTTAACTGTTGCTAACCTAGATAGTTCTCTTTCAATATGTGTTTTATTCCTGTTTACCTAGCCCCAGCTTTGTGAATACAATGTGATCCATGTGTATTGCATTACTTACAATCGTTTTCTCCTCAGATGGTACTATTTATTTAAGAAATATTTTTCCCCTTGATAAATTTTCTACTTCCCTCTAACATGCTGCCTTAGCTGCTGTTAAAATGTCTCACCTCCATTTTGTTTCAGGCTGGTAATCAAGCAATTAGCCCACAAAATGGAGGGCTTCGGTCTGCTCTGTATAGCATCTCTTAGATAGCTGGTTTTACCTCTATGAAACCTCAGGGAGTACACTTTACTGCTGATCCTGTGAAACGGGTTTCTGAAGAATTATACTCGGTTAGCAGATACCATAGCACCTTAAGACTCTTATGTGGTACCACTAGAGAACTGTCCTACAAGCAAGGCATGCACAGTCCTGGTCTTCTTACTAATGAGAATACAGTTTAAGCTGCTTATTCAAAAATTTCAAAGATAAAGCATAAAAAGTACAAAACACTGTTGACATAATTTCTTTAGATGCTTATTGTTTTCTGCAGTACAGTGTTCTCCAAACAATTCTTTCCATGTCTAGCAAGGTGTCTGAATAGAAATCTCATCACACTCCCCATTATGCATACAACACAGGGTTTAAATCCTCAAAAATTTGCCTGTAAAGTGCAGCATACGACTTGCGTGTAAAAAGCACACGCTTTTTTTCTTTTTCTTTTTTTAATGCAGTGCTGCCATGTCTGCACTTTTTGAAATTGCATATTTATCAGTTCATGAATTATTCATGAGATTGGAAAATGCTAGGGAGGGGGCTGTGCTGGGAGGATGAGGAAGAAGAGCACACACACACACACACACACACAAATGCATATATGTGTTTGAAATACTTGGGCGTTGCTTTTCACCTGAATTCCAGCAAATCTGCTAAAGACAGCTGCAGTTTGAATTTTTATTCCTGTGGGTTGCATTTGTATTCAGTATTTTATATTTTGACATGCAAGAATTGTTTTGCTATGTTGTCTGTATGCTATAGGGGAATTTTGAAGAATACAGTTTGTTTAAAATTAAGGGTAATGGGTACTATAATGAGTGGTATGTATCAAAAACTTTTAAAGTGTGGAGTATTTAATAAATATTCATCTTTGTCTGTCAGGTTTGATTGTTTTCAAAAAGAGCCGACAGATTGAGGATTAATGAAACATTTTATAAATTAGAAATGAAACTCTCAGCAGAATGTCCAAAATAGAAAGCAGACACGGCTTAAGCATTCATTCGGCTGGTGAAGGAAGCCATTCTCAAATCCAACATTTTCTCAGAGCTTGGGGAAAAATACACTTCTCTTCTGTGCTGACTGAGAGGAGATATCCAGCTTCTCATTAAATAAATCAACATTTTCTACATTTTAAAGCAAGTTGATAATTTTTCTTATTTTTATAGTAATAACAATAATAATAATAATAATTAATAAAACAGCAACAAGCCAGAAATGATTTCTATCAGTCCATTAGTGAACAGAAACGTTTTTGAAGGCGACAGCAAATGTAATGCAAGGTTATAAACCTGTGCTTCCCCGGTGCTTCCGTGGATGTTGTCTGTGTTTGCTGCTAATACACCAGTTTGTAAGATTAAAGTCAGTCATATTTAAGAGTGCACCTATTGTTGTATTAGCCTCCGAAATACCACCTTTTGATAGGAAGCAAAATTCCCCAATCTAACCCGCCCTGTTAAAGAAGAGCTGATAGCCTGTGATAGAAATGATAAAAGTCCCCATACAATTTTGTACGTAAGGAGTATAACTCACAGCCTCGTGTTAGCCTACAACAAAAGGTAGGGAATTTTGACCCATACATTCTGGAAAGAAAGAAACAAGCAAACAAGCAAGCCAAATACATGCTAAAAAGAAAACAGCTGTACTTATGTATTTTGCACAATATGCTATGTTTAAAATCTGAAAATCCAGACGTAGAATTAGCAGGTTAAAGTTGAAGTGGTAACTTCCCTTTCTTTCTTTACTGCTCTATTCATTTGCAGCCATGATCCTTACTGCATGGGTGTTCTGAACACTCACCTGAAATTCCTTCTTCCTATCGGCTAGAGATATGTAATTTAAAAGTGGACTAGTAGAGTGTATAAAAATGTTCACCCTAATCACTCCCTAATGACAGCGACTTATGTCCTCAGTGCAGTCGATTTGTTTCCTGGGTTTTAAAAGAAGATTATTTCCATGGTGCAGGCTTAGTGTAAGCTGCTGAGAAACCACAAGCACCACACTTCAGCCTGAGTTTGGGAAGTCCGCCAAGGGTAATCTGATTAAAAGGGCATTTTTTACATCATTGTGCTGCTTTGGAAACTGTGCAGACCAATAGTGTGAATAGAGGGAGGGTTAAAAAAAATGCTTTCTGAAAACTAGTTTTCTTGCTCAAAATTAAAAGCTTGATGATATACTTCAACCTAATTGCAGTGGATAAACAACAGGTGCTTAGTAATACAGCCGTTTGCCACAGCAAGTGAATTTC
>NW_021604564.1:2879927-2926123 GCF_004785775.1 Grammomys surdaster | reverse complement strand
TCTTTCTTTCTTTCTTTCTTTTATGCTTTGACTGAATGAATCGCTTTTGGTCATACGAACTTGTATCATCCATGTACTTGCACTTGCTCTTGCACTATAGCTGAGAGTGAAAACGATGTATTTCTAGTTTTTAGTTCTAATGCTGTGGTATGATGTGTGTTCACATGCATATGTATTGTTCTCTGCCCCGAGGAATAGTCACTTGTGATCTTCCCTGAGAATCAAAAGTTATGGTTGCTTGAGAAGTTTAGCAGCTGCGAGTTGTTAAAAGGTAATTGTCGCATCTTAAATCTTTGGTAGCTTTTGAAGGATAGAACATAATGCTAATTAAATATGTCATGTTTGCACACAGCAGAATACAATCAAAAAAGTCTTTGTTGTCTCATTTTTGAGGCATTTCCATTCTTTTCCATGCTATCTACCTGTGCAACTAGACATAATTAAAGTGGTTCTCATTGTCCTTATAACCTTGAAACACACGGAACAGGAAGTTTATGTGAGTCCTTATTATGTAAATACGATAGTGCTATATTCTTCCAATATTTACACAGATTGACTGCAGAGAATATTTGTTTCGTGTCACTTCTTCATCGGGCGCTTCTCTAATGAATCATAGTCGCCTCTTGTTTACTGGAGGACAGTTTAATTTTTTTTCTGTCTTCTCAGTAACAAATCAAAGATTTTAAAATAAATGAAACATAGTAATCTGATACCATGACTTCCTTCAGAAGTGAACAACAAAATAGGTTTTCATTCTAAGTGCTAAGCTTGGACAAATGTGCCACAGGCAGGAAAACTATTGTCTATGAATCAGCCCTTGTCCAGCCTTCTCCTCATAAGGAACAACTCGATAGAGCAACTGAACCTCACACCCAGCCTGAAGCCAAAGCTCTGCAGTCCAAGGGGATCCTATAGTGTTTCTTTATCAAACAGGGTGGATGTTGATAAACTAAATGGTTTTTCTTCACCTACATATTCCTCAAAGGGCCAATCACAAGTTTATCTTGTCAAAATAAGAGCTTTGCCCAGGAGAGGACAGACATACTTTCATGCATGTATTCACTTATTAAAGTGTCCCTATTACCTCTCATGCCTTCTTATGATGGAAGGTTACTTTAAAACATGTTTAATTATCCTGAACGATGCACTCTGAACTCATTGGTCTTCCTGACAATAAATCCTCATGCACATTTTTCTCAGTAAAGGTTTAAAAACTAGTGGCTGAAACAAAGTCTTGGATTTCTTAGAATTCACTTTATAACTTAAGGTAACACAGAGTAAGAAAAAAATTCTGCAAAAAACTCCTCTGAAAAGAGAAGAAACCCAGTGCTACTGCAGACATCCCCAACCATAAACATCTGAAAGAGGATATTAAGGATTACAGTTGTTTTCTATTGAACTACCAGGGAACATTATGTCAGAGTGACTCCAGAGTTATGTGACAGAGGAGGTTCCATGTCAAATTATGATGTTTCTATAAAACAGGGGTGAAGTTCCATCATAATAAAACCCCTCTCTGTGGTGGTGAGATTGTCAATATGGAATCAGAGTGCATTTTATAGTCTTTCTTCCTCCTGCAGAACAGAATGGCTAATTTGACTTAGGCACATTGATATGAATGGTCCAGCATTATATAATTGAAGTTTTTTCTTTAATACCAGCACCATTGTCAGCTTTTAGGGCAGAAATATTGCTACAGGGTGACAAAGAACCCAAGAACACATCTCTTTGACCCGAGACAAAAGGAATTTGATTTGATTCTGGAGAGGTATAGGCAAGAGTGGAGAGGTATAGTTTCTTTTCTGCATTAGGAATGTTATTTTAGAAAACACCCTTTGAAAATCTTCTAGGAAAAAAAATTGGCTATGAAAGGCTATAACTCTATATATCTATGTAGCCCCTTTGTAGCACTCATAATGATTCCGAACAAATTTTGCCTTTTGAAGTTTAATGATATATATTTTTAATTTACGTTTGGGATATTGCTTTAAGATTTTTAAATTTTGTGCCACTTAAAAAGACATATTCACATCAGGAAAATGTCCTGCTGTTCTAGGGAGGGGAGGGGACACCATTAAAAAATCTTGATAATCAAGGCCACCTGTGATCCTGGGCGGCTTTCTGGAGCACAAAGACATAGAGAAAAGCCGTGCTCTAAACCAAAGTAAATTTCTCTGATCCACAAGACAGTTCAGCCTCTTCCCATTAAGAGGAAAGAAAGCCTTGCCAATGCAGGATCAGCTGCTCTCTGTTTCTTCCTTGAAAAAAAAATGAGGTGGTTTCTATTTAACACAAAGTCCCATGACCTTAGTACAGTGGCTGCTTTGAAACACCAATCTATTTAATGATGCAAATTACAAACAGAGGGAAAACATCAGAAGAATCTGTCTGGAAATTAGCTTGTTTGACTGAAAATTAGCAAGCTTAATAGAACTTGCAGGATTCAGATTTTCTCTGTGGAAGCCTGGTGTGGAGCCGTGAATCAGTTTCCATGATCTCAGTCCTGAGTAGAACCTCTGGGAACATTGAAACTGATAGAGAAAAGCCAGATTATACCTGGACACTCTTAACAAACAAATGATTTATTGGATTTTAGTAAAGATCTTATATTTCTAAAGAAACATTCATGTAATAAATTTGTGGGAAGTCAACATAGAAAATGTAATCTAAGTTATTGGTATATTTAGTAGGTCCTATGATGCTGATTGTAACTATTCTTTGGGGTTATAGGGTAACGCTATGTCACCTGTGTAGGTGCAGGAGTATATTTCGCTTTGGTTTAAGGATATACCATGGAGGCACTGTGATCCAGTTCATGCAGAGAGGACCCTTGTAAACACTGAATCTAGTCAAAGACTTCAAAGACTACTTGAAACACAAGCCTATCATAGTTATGAATAATTCTGAAGGTCAAACAGTTGTGCCATGTAGAGATGACAGTATCAGGTCATCAGAACCTGTATTAGAACAGTGATTCTAAAATTAAGAAAAGGATTCAATCACATTAAAGCAATAGTTTTACTTTCTGAGGGCTGCATAAGCCCTTAAGAAGGACTTTGAACAGCTTTAGAAATATTTGTGATTTCATATTTTTATAGATTAATAGGGTGGCTACATTTTTCTGTTTATAATATCAAAGCAGAAGTCCCTAACCATTTGTGATGTGCACTGTCTGCTGCACGCCCAACCATGCAATCAGACTGCATCTGACAAAGGAAAGCACTGACATAGATGGTGATAGCCAGTGCACCAGGAGCACTAACCTCAAGGTAATTGCTAAGTGGTAAGAGTACAATAAACACATAAAATAGTCTTCTGTCCTACGAACAACGAAAAGTTTAACTAGAGAAATGTAGTAGTTCACAATATAAATTGGAATCCCTTCTAATGAATAGACACAGTGGGAAAAAATTTACTACTACTGTTTGTGTATCACAGTAAAATAATACTGATTATTTTAGGCAGATCTTGCCAAAAATAGCAAATATGTTTATGATTTTAAGATTTTAAACAGTAGAATGCATTATTATTTGTAATCACAGAGTATAAGTTTTAATGAAAATCTCTGGTATTATTTCTGAAGTTTCTATTGAGAAAACTGAAAGTTCATAAATATATCAAATTTAGTTATTGGGGATATATTGTAATTTCTAACTTTTCATGAAAAAATAACTTATTTTTGAAAATAATTTAAAACATATGAGATTATATTATGGTTTTATCTCCATTAAGTTTTTAAAAATATATGTTTTGGGGATGAAATAGATTTGATGTTGGCATAGAATACCAACATCAATATAGCACAACGTGTCCTACTTATTTCACTGTGGTATTCCATTTCCTTACATTCAGATGAATTGTAATTCTCTACTTAAGCATTTTTGCAAGATATGTAATAGATACTATTTTTTAGTGTTCTGCTATGTTTTGAATAAAATTCATTGGCTATCATTAATTGCTAATAAAACATATTTTCAAATTAACCTGCATAACTTATTATTAAAACATGTTATTTGTCTCTGCAGTCTTTGTTTAACTAACATTTAATATCTTGTTCATTTACTTCCCAAGATTTTTAAATTGATGGAGAACCAAGAGAGCCAGGGTCCTCAAAGAGATCAGGTTTAAACCTGCCACTATGAAGTCTCTGCTTTCCTCCTCTGTATGCACTATCTTGTTTGTCCAGAACAAAACATCAGTGGCATATTGTTCCATTTTCTTATAAATTTGATAAACATCTAGTACAACAGCAGTTGTCTAATCTTTGTGCGCTATGAAAATATATTCAGCAATAGGAGTATTTTCTTTTCCCTTACTTTGACTGGGATCAGTGTTCACAGTGCCACTTAGACTTAGTACTTAATACTACACAATTTCAGCTTTGTCATCTAAACAATTTTCTGCAAATATTCCTCCTCCAGATAGAAATTACTTAAGATTCTCTATCTCCTTCCTTCCCCACAACTTCCTCTAGGTTTTCTTACAGTTTTGTTCATTGTCAGAGACTGACGAGTAGCTCACTATTCATGCTACCTGCATTTAGCTATTGTTTCAAGCTTAAGTTTTCTTACCCGTGGGGCGGGGGGGACTCATAAAGCTTATCATAGAATGGTTATGCCAAAGAACAATATAGAATCACACTGACATTCATACTATTTTTTATTTGATTTGCCTTAATCCTCCCTTCTTGTATGGTTAATGAATCCCCTTATCCTGTGATCTGAAAATATGGAGTGCATGAAGTCTATTTAGTGACTGAGTTAATTGTGATACAAAATATATTTACACAATCAGTTCTTGCAGTTCATATAAGTTATACTGTGCTCCATATAAATAGATTATAAAATGTAGTACATATACAATTAGCGCATATGCATATTAGGATATATTGATAATGGACTAATATATGTACATTAAACCTATTAATACCACTGTAGATGACAAATGAATTTATTAATTTGTTTCACTTCAAATATGTCCTTTGTGAATTAAAAATGCAAATGGCTTATAGGCAGAAAGTACATTTTTCAATATGGAAAAAATATTTTCATAGGAGACCATAAATAGCGATGAGTACTTCCCCTTTGATTTTGAGTGAAACCTCCTTTGCAGGTGGAAGATGGGAGGAGGGGCGCGATCTTTGTGTAAGGTCGTAGTGCTTATGGAGGAAACCTGCTTCTCTGCTGCAGATGCACATCCATTCTGACACTTTAGGCTGTGGACAGCTCCTCTGCTGAGAAATAGCGGCTGGCCACTGTTCCTTCACACCCTGCCCCCATTGCTTCTTGTCTGCCAAGGATCTGGGCTCTGGGTGTGTGCTGCAATGCCTGACTAACTGCAGCAGGAGGCTAAAGGAAGGACCCACACTGGTGCATGTTCCGGTGGGAGAGCGCTGCTACATTCAGGAGAGGGAAGGAAGCAGGGGCGGATGGCTGAAGAGTATCTCTTTTCACATCTCCCTAGATCTCAGCGTCTAAAATACAGTGGCAAAAAAAAAAAAAAAAAAAAACAAGAAAATTTTATTTAAGCACACTGCTTTGTTAAAGCAACAAGGCCAGTGTTTACCACTTGCCTATAAGACTATCCGTGTCAAAGATTCCGTGCCTTTAGAGGAATCTCTTTGCTTTATGGAATTGCTCTTTTAGAAAGCGTCCACTTGTTTGCTTATTCTCCCACCATCACTAGGTCGTTCGTGCTCGCGGCACACTCTAGTCATTACACAAAAGTAAATATTAGCAACAGGCATAGATTGTGGAATGCCCTTACACATATGCAAAATTAATGCTTTCCTTTCTGCAGAGACAATGGCAGCTCAAAAGACTTCTATAAAATGTGTTAAAGACAAATAAAATGAAAACTTACTAAGGTCAGTAACCTTTTCATTCTAAAAATGAAACGTTTTGCTAGTAATTGGTTAAGAAAGAATATACTGAATATTGGACATGTTAAGTCAAATAAACACTTTAGTCAAATAAATCTGTATATTCTGCAATTTTAACTTTGCATCCTGTGACTTCCTGAGTAAGAAGTCTCACTTAGCATTACCCCGTTTTCGTAATGTAGACTTACTCCTAGGCACCGAGCATATAGAATGCACACTTACACCCTTTATAAAAAGATCCGATGCGAGGCAGACAGCCAGAAAGAATTTGAAGGATTTGGCAAAGGCAAGAATATATCTTAACCTATCCCAAAATCTCATTTTGAACATGTAAAATTTCAGTCACTAAAAAATAAAATAAATTTAATTATGTGTAGTATAGTACATTCTCCACAGAACTGGTACCAGAAATAGTTTGAGAACAAACTGTCCTAAGTTTTATTTTTACTGGATCTGTAGGTAAAACTGCCAAAACTGTCACTTAAAAAATGTTGTATGCAACACGATTTTGGAGTCCTCATTTCTGGTTCAGAACTTTGAAACTAGCAGCCAAATGTTTGGATACTCACTTGTTCAGTTGTTCAGATTAAAATGCCAGGATGGCCCAAAGCATTTCTTTTTCTAAATGGAAGCAGAAAAAAAAATATCTAATAAGAGACAGAATGGAAGTAAGGCACAACAGCAGGAGGAAGACGTTACAGTGTGTCTAAGTTTGACCCACTTTAGAAGCCTTTCCTTCCTACCAGGCTATATTTACAGAGACACTATCAGCATCCTCTCTGAAAGGCAGTGTCATCACCTGGATGGTCCTTGGCATTGTGGGCTCAATCTACCTCCTCATTGCTTGAACCGTGGTGTGCATTATGTTTGTGCTAATGTTAATGTAGCAATCACAGAAGGGGAAAGAGCTCTTAGAGAGCTCTCGTTTGTCACTGGCTTTCCTGAATTACTGCTCCAAAGGCATTGGCTCCAACTTCCCCACAAGGAGCAAGACTGAACATTTCTTGTTGTTCTCTGGGTTACTTTCTTGGAGAAAGATCACCATGGTCCGATTTAGTGTTTTCAAATAAGTGTGCCCTCTGTCACTGCTCTCTATTAAGAGACAACACAGCCCAAGCAGAGAGTTCAGCTGGACCACTAATAGAACACAAACAAGGTTTTGTCAGGCTACAAGTGATTACTTGAACAAGTGCCAATGAAGAAACCGAACATTAGAGCTGGGTGCTCCAGACCCTCAAGACAAAGGGCCAATTGACTTGCCTCATTAGTTTTTGTGCCAAACATGTAAACACAGTTTCCTCTCTATCTTTGATGCTTAAAACATGCCAGTTTGTTAACATCTTGGGTGGAACTGCAGTTTATGAGTCTGTAAATACTATAATGTTGAACTGGGTATTAGTCTCTCTTTTATTGGAAAGGAGATTTTTTTTTCCATTTTTTCATAATAAAAAGACAGCTTGTGGCAGTTTCCAAGATTGTTATTAGTCTTTACAAAAATGATCAGAAAAATGAGTAGACATAAAAAAGAGAGGAAAAAAGAGGTGTGAGAGAAAGAGAAGAAAAGAGAGGAAAAAGAAGGAATAAAAGGGGAAAGGGTAGCTGTGTTCTCACGCAAGTCTATTTAAATGCTCCAAAAGTGGAAGGGATATTAAGTGCTGGTGGTTCTCAGGTCAGAGATCTGTCTGTGACTTACTCCACCAAGAATACCTGCATTAAGAATCTTACATCCAGCCAGGCGGTGGTGGTGCATGCCTTTGATCCCAGCACTTGGGAGGCAGAGACAGGCAGATTTCTGAGTTTGAGGCCAGCCTGGTCTACAGAATGAGTTTCAGGACAGCCAGGGGATACATAGAAAAACCTTGTCTCGAAAAACAAAAAACAAAACAAAACAAAACAAAAAAACAACAAAAAAAAGAAAAAAGAAAAAAGAAAGAATCTTACATCAGAGCTTCATTGAATATCAGATGCCCTCTCTATTTCTTGCCTTTACTTGTTTTCTTTCTACGTTGGCTATTTACCGTTTATACCTATATTTTTTCATAATTCCTGTCCCTCATACTTCAATTCTGATTCTTCAGGCCAGAACAAGTAGGTATCTACAAGTATGTTGCTCTTTGTGTTGCTTTATACAAAATACAGAACTTAAATGCATGATAAGGCTAACAGGAAATAGGACACTGGCTCAGTGGTCAGATAACTCTACTGATGAGTCTTTGATTCCATTAGACAGCTATATCAGCTTCTTCAGAGTAAAATAATTTTCACCTATGTAAATCGTGAACATTGAAGTGTTGTGAGGCAATGTAAATTTTCTAAAGTCATTTTTTCATATCTGTCAATATTAAGATGCATGTAATTTTTCACATCAGCAATTCCATTTCTAACAATAAATTATACAGATACAATTATGCTAATGCTTGCAATTAAAAAGAAGTTGAAGTTAAAATCCTTAGACTTCAAATCACTTAGAGACTAGTTGAATAGATCATGGCAGATGCATAAAAGACAAAAGCTATATATCACTTAAAAAGAATGCTATATGTATCAAAGTAGAATAACCCCAAATTTAGATTCTTTTCTGTATGAAATGGCATGGCATTGAACATTGTATATATTAATCTAACATTTCTATGAAGGCCTATGTACATAAATATAAATTCATATGCAGATCTTTATATATGTAATATAATCATAGTTCATTTCTGAATTGCATAATTAATAATAAAGTTGTCACATGAATGGACAACCAGGTTCTCAGAAATAGATGAAGAGTGAAGCTATATTTTGCTGTATCACCTTTGTACTTTCTGAAATTGTATACCATTATATTCTTTAGTATATTGAAATAAAATGCTTCATTTAAACTGTCTTATAAGCTGCATATGCCTACTTAGAGCATTACTGAGTTATTTCCACCCTAAAAATAATTGAATTAGGGCATACTCACACGACATTAGGAATGAGTGTTGATACACTTTTTGTTACAAAGGAGGAAAACTTCGAGGGTCAAGAAAGTGAAATAGTAAGAAGGGAGTACAAAATTTGGGGACACAGGATAATGAATGCCTGGAGGGAGCATGGGAGATTCTGGGTCTTTGATAAACTAAGTACTGGAGAATGAGAAAGCCATAGAAGAAGAATACCTAGAAGCAAAAAAGGAGAAATTTGAAGGCAAATATACTCAAAAGCAATTTGATATGGTGGTACCCTTGGTCAGAAAAACCAATAAAGGGTTTTGAGGGGTCCTAGCAACATCCCTAACTTGAAGCAAGTTTAGCATTATGGTAGGTGCATTAATTCTCCTGGGCCACTAGGGTACCATTTAATGTTATGTTCTATCATTGTAACCAATGGACTAGAAAGAGAGTATTTCAAAATAATGACACCCCAGAGGTCTGCAAAAGTTAATGTTTCTCCTAAGTGAATGACTTTCCATTAGGGAGTGATTTAGCCCCTAGGGAAGATAGAATTTGTTGCCACAAAAGCACAGTGGTTGGGAGATAACAGCTGTGGGATAGATCTTGGAAGAGCCCAAGTCTCTTGACTTTTTCAAATCCATGTTTCTACCTAGGTCAGCCTCTAGCATCTCTTTGTTCCAGAACAATTAGGAAAAGGCCTACATTTGACTCAACTCCAGATCTGACATATGAGTTGCTAAAAAGCTCCTGTGTGGGAAATGGGGAGATAATTTAGTGAGTGAACATCTAAAATCAGATCCTTAGCACTAGCATAAAAGCCAGTCAGGATAGCAGGACTATAACACCAAAGGCAGGAGAAGCCATGATTTTTCCTGCCAGTCATTCTACTTGAAATAATGTATTCCACATTCAGTAAAAGATGACTCAAAGAATGACATGGCAGACAGTAGAAGACACACATGTATAGACATTCATGCAAAGGCAAGCATAACTGCACGCAGATACATGTGAATCTTACACACATTAAAAATGTAAAGACAACAGCTGTAAGAAAACTAGAATAAAATGCACTTTAATGTTGAAGACAACCTGTTTGAGAGCCACAGGATCTAGTACTGAAAATCAAATTCATATAAACAACTCTAGACATTAGGAAAGTTTCTTGATGTCTCCATACTTAACTGTTTTTGTTTAGAAAATGAGAACTTCATAGACCATAGCATAGCATAACTGTGAGGTTTCATCCAGTAACTGATGGTAACAGATGAACAGCTCAACAATCATACAATAGGCAGAGCTCAGGGGGAATCCTTCAGAAGAGTGGGAAAGTATTGTAGAACCAGAAGGGTCAAGAACACCACAAGAACATGGCCCACAGAATCAACTAGCCAGGGTTCATAGGGGCTCAGAAAAACTGAACTGACAATCAGGGACCTTATATAGGTCTGACCTAGGTCCTCAGGATATATGTTACAGTTGTGCAGCTTGATATTCTCGTGAGACTCCTCACAGTGGAATCAGGTACTGTCTCTGATTCTTTTGCCTGCTTTTGGAATCTTTTTCCTGTTACTGGATTGCCTAATCAAGCCTTAATATGAAGTATATTCCTAGTCTTATTGCAACTTGTTTGTGCCATGTTTGGTTGATATCCCTGGGAAGCCCGTCTTTTTCTGATGGGAACTGGAGAAGAGAAAAGGTGGGGAGAGGGACTGGAAGAGAGGAGAAAACGGAAGGTATAGTCAGGATATAATAGATGAGAGAAGAATAAATAAATAATAAATAAATAAACAAACAAATAAGAGAAATTCAGAGTAGATGATCTTTAGTATATCATATATTTCTAGATTTACTACTTACAATTAGCCAAATATATACAAAATCAACAACTGAAAGCATTTATGAAATACACAGTGAAATTTTATCCTTATCACACCCTCCTATATTTCTTTGTCATCACAATAAAAGAAGATGAATGTCAGTTTCAGGGTCTTACACACAGTATATAAATTTAAAAAAAATTGCCAGCTCTTAGAACTTTGTTTCTTCCTATATTTATGTTAAAGAATACTCAGATAAAACATAATTAAGAACACTTTCAACAGCACGAATGATATAAATAATCTATAGTCACACAAATTTATTTTACAAAGTCAGTGAGGTTAAACTAAGAAGGGATTCATAAAATGAAAACAAACAAGAACAAGAAGAGGACACTTAAATTTCTCAAGCAAAATAATGGGTAAAAAAATTAACATGTAAAGGAAAGAACAAGCTAAAATAAGAGTGGCAAGTAAATTTACATATCAGACGTCATATAAAACTAATAAAACTTTGGAAGGAGGAAGTAACAGTGTTGTATAGGTAAATATCTGTTGATGTAAACTATTAATAATGACTATAGATATATAATCTAATCTATAATTATATAATCTAATATCTAATATACATTAGATAACACATATAATATTATAATGTAATATAATAAATATGATATATAAAATAGAGGATATATTGTTATATAATATAAAATGATATATACTGCATTATAATTTTATATAATACATAACAATATATAATTTAATGTACACATATATTTGTATATCATGTATCATATATTACATATTATATAAGTAATATATTATACACACTCAAACACATACGCACACTTCACATTTATACACATACACATGTACACACACTGAGGACCATAGTTAATATATATGTATATGTTAGATTTTATATATATATATATATATGTATATATATATATCAAATTATGTATCAAATTATATTTTTTTTCATGAAACCACAGAGCCCTTAAGCTTCTGTGTTTGGAAGAGAATTATAACATTTAAGCATGATTTGAATATTCACCATCAAATTTCAAGATTGAGAGCCAATTCTGTAAGGCCGTCAAACATATCACATACACCATAACACATGTGAAAACAAACATACTCATACCCCACACTCACACACATACACAAGCAAACAGACACTGAGTCCTATAATTAATCATAAGACTTTAGTATGTTAAAATGTAGAAAGCATTATTATTCCAAATATTCTAGAACCTTATCAATTTTAAAAACTAACCAATGACGTAAGTTGATACTTAATATAAAATATTTAGAAATATAATTTAGAGAAATTAATTCAAAATTTTTCCTTCTATTTCAGGATTAGATTGGATTCTGAGAAAACTATAATGATGATATATTTTGTTTTCTGTGTGAAGAACATCTTTAAAGATATTCTTCTCATGTAAGTGGACCATTTGTTTCATATTTCTCATGATCTGAATTCAGATGGGAAGAAAACAACACAAAGAGAACTTGTCAAAATATGTGTTAATAGCAAACTTTTATTCAACATCTTCTTAATGTATAGCCCTAAGAAAGAGTGACAGTCTACACCCAGTGCTACTGTTTCTAATAGGTTATTATTAATTATTAATTATTCTCTGTAGTCTCTAGCTTGCTATTTTAATGTTGTAATTTAACTTTGCTGACTAAATAAATAACTCAAGTAATATAAAAATACGTACTTCATCACAATAGAAGCAAACATGAATGATTAAATAAATGGTCATTGAAGAACAAATCAAAGATGGCAACGCACATAGGGCATATGGGTTCTACTCATACCATGGCCTTCTGATTATTCAGGTGGTACCTGTAATTACAATCACCCTGGTTATGGTAGTTAGAAAAAGAGTTACCTGGATAATGTGTTTGCAGTTGGTATGCATACAGCTAGCAGTAACTCATGAAGGCTGAAGCCTCAGACAAGAGAGGTGATACTAAGATGATGGGGCAAAAACTTTTTAATGTATTTTCTGATATTTCACATTTTAAGAACGATATGTATGTTAGTGGATGTCATTCTTCAGCACAACTTGTTTATCTTACTCTTCCAATCAGCTATTAACAGAAAGTAAAGATTAAACATTTTATTCTCCAAACTATTGTCAGAAACTCTTATTCCATAATTTCTCCATGATGTTTCTTTGCTAGTCTCTGCCATAATTACCAATAGTAGCACTCTGATTCTAATCCAAATCATGTTTCCAATTTCAACACCTGTACTTTCCAACCATTCAAATCATCCTACATGTGTTATTTATTGTACTTTATTATTTCATAACTATGGTTATTAAATAAATACCATTTTCCACAGAACAAAGTGCCTTTTGGATCAATATAAAAAAGCATATAATTCTACTTTCAATATTCATTGCTTGAAAAACAGCATGTTCCAAGAATTAAATGAGGTGGCGTCAGGTAATGATTGAACACACCAAGCTTAAAATAATGCCATATGCCTTTTACCTCCATTATAGACAAAGTTTTATTAAGTGACTACTTTACCCAACATTTCTAATTAGTTGCCATTTATTTATTTGTATGGAGGGCTATATGGCCTTTGAGAAGTTCCGGGGTTGAATTCCAGAAACTCTTGTCTGTTTCTCTCGACCTTAGGTATTTGAAGCAGGACATCTAATTGATGTAGGAGCTTGCTGTTTCAGCTTGAGTGATCATCCAGTGAACTCCTGGGAACATTGGGATTACAGTTGCATGGCTGCTGGGGATCAGTGAGTGCAGAGCAATACATGACCAACTGAATCATCCTTACAAATTATTGTTTTTAATTGAGTGGGGATTTTTTGTCTTATTCATTTTAGGGAATTTTTTTAATTCCATTTTTTTTTCATGAAACACTAACTAAACATCAGTTTCTTCTTAGGAAAAAAATTCTTCTGGAGACTGACTTTCTTGATCTGCTGAGCTTGATAAACTGCTTTACAGTTCTAAGAATGTTTTAAGAACTGTTCTTATCCTCAGACCTCCTGCTCCTCTCTGTCCTGGGGGCTCCTCCTCTATCAACTCTTCCTTCTCCTCCCTTTATTCCCTTTTTCCCTCAGTACTTTGTTTCAAACTAGTGTGTATTTCTAAATATTTGCATGTGTAGTATATTTGTTCATTTTGTTCAGGTACATGCTCAACATGCTCCTTGTTTGTTCAGAATGAGCATATGAGAGTAAGTCAATGTTAGCAGACAGATACTATACAAGTTCTCATATCTTACACTGTAGATCTTTTGACTTTAGAAACATGGCTTCGCTTACTAGCCTGGACCATTCCTCGGAAATATTTATTATAACCAGTTTCTTGTGCTAATCTAGTGGTTCCATTTCTTTAGTTTCTAAACATATTTAAATTAAAAAATGTTAGTTTTATTTGTTTTATATGTATGAGGTTTTGCCTGGTGTGTGTGTGTGTGTGTGTGTGTGTGTGTGTGTGTGTGTGTGTGTTTTGCATATAATTTTAGAAAGCATGTTTGCGTCTTCTTTGGTGCCCTCCCCGAGAGTTCTCTCAACCTCTGGAGGCTAGTTCCACCAAGCCACCAACAACTACCCTGGTCTCACTCAGCTCTACACTATTCAGCCACCTGCCTTCTAGCTAACACTTTTCCAAGATCCTGGCCATGCTCCAAGAACAGCTGCCACCAAGTTGTTGGCTGGCCCCTTCCAGAGACGACCATCCATTCTTCTGGCTGGTTCGGCCATGTGGCTCTGCAACTGTCGCTCCTGAAAGCCCCACGTGGCAGGAGCAAAATCTGTATATTCTTCTACGTTTACAAACAATTAAACCAAATTTAGAATGCTATCCTATGATTTCCTGAAGGAAGCAGGCAGCTTTTGTTGTTTGTGTCTCTTCCTCAGAACAGCCCACTTGTTTTGTTTTTTTTTTCACAGCAGGGGAGAGCCTGTGATCTGAGTCTGCCCAGTGCTTCTTTATTTAAGATTCCCATGCACTGGAGCCACATGACTCTGCTTTGCTCTCTGAGAAACCCCCTCTTTCCTCCTTCCAGATCTGCTTCACTGTATCTGACTCAATCTGAGAATCCTACTACATTGGAAGTCATCTTCTATGTAATTTTAAAGGTTAAAAGTGCTCAGGCAAAGCTCCAAAGAACAGGAAATAAGTTTCATAAAATTACACGGAGTGTGTGTGTGTGTGTGTGTCTGGAACTGACAATATGGATGGGTGTGAGGCATCATGTGTGTGGTGGGACCTGAAACGAGAGCCTCTGTAGCATAATAAATGTTCTTTACCACTGAGCTATCTTTTTTGCTCCACTATTTTAAAAACATAAATATAATATTGTTTTCCCTGCTCCTCCTTCTTCTTCCATTGCCTCCCATTTCCTTATCCCTCTACTCCTCAACTCCTCAAATTCATGGCTTATTTTACTTTAAATAATATATATATATATATATATATGATTTTATAATTTTATAATTTTATAATTTTAAGTAAATGTATAATATTATGATTGCCTATACTATTTCAAATATTCAAACATTTATCCCTCTCCTAATGTATTGAATTCCATCACCCTCCCTGAAGAATACTTTTTACTGTTTTGAATTTTCATAAAGACATGTTTATATTTCTTTTAAAGTAGATATTTAACTTTTCTGCTTATTTATCTCTGTTCCCTTTCATTGTTTTTTATTGTGGGAGTTAGAAGCATATAGTATGGTGTACACTAAGTTCAAATATCATATGAATACTTAGAAAATACAGGAGTTAGGAAATTAATTCATCATTCTTTAGATTATTTTCTTAGGCTGATAAGATAATCCAATAAGTACCTGTTGGTGTGTCTGCCAAGACTGAAGATATGAGCTTCATCTCTATAACTTCTATTGTAGAGAGAATGGCCTCCAGGTATATACTACAACATGCCTCCTTCAGCTTATAAGAATAAAAAAATGGTTAAAATATTTTTTTTCTCACTTGCAAAATGTATATATAGTTCCTTAGTCATGTGAGTTTTATGATACCCAAATAAGACAAAACACATGCATAGAATTACCAAAGTGACTTCCATTAGATCCAAGTGCAATTAAAGCCTGCCATGAACAAAGCATCCTGTGCAAGTGTAACGCGTATGTTCTTACTAGCATTTCTCTTCTTAGATATTGCCAGCCTAAGCTGATAGTTTTACACTCCTATCACATTTTATCTTCTCCTTTCATCAGGTCTAATAAGGGTACTGAATCAAATTAACGGATGTTTGGAGACTGTACAAGTTCTCAAATGTAACTTAATTGTAAACATTTAAAACTTAGATCCCACATAAAAACCATTTCTGGATGCTGTGATAAATAAAAGGGCTTACTCACTATAATATTCATACACTTTACAATGAATATCTAAGTTTGTTAATACCTCTCACTTTCATGAACTTCCTCTGTGTCTTTTTGTGTCTGTAGCAGAGCCACCTGCAAGCTTCACAGTACTGTGCTGTCTAGAGTAAGCTGGCTGTTGCCATGCCAAAGATAGGGCTCTATTTTAGGATATCAGAACTCACATCCAGGCTAGCTTTCCCTGAGGATATTTATTTCATTTTCTTCCATGATGTAGATCTCAAGTGCACATATGGTTACAGCCATTCTGAATTTCAGAAAATCGAGAGAGAAAACTACCCTGCTGTCTTACATTGCCCTTCCTGTGTCCTAGATTGCTGTTTCCAACACCCAGAATTCTTCCAGTCTACAAGATTCCAAGACAATATGCCTCTTCCTGGTTCTGAAGATTTTTTTTATAATAAAATCGACTATTGTTTTGCTTGCTGCATGATGATCTTTCTTTCTTAAATGGGGAGAGGACTGTCTCAGTGCTGTGCTCCAACTGGATGCTCAAAGTATTCTTTGTTTGCTCATTAACTCTCCTTGCTATCATACAAGTTACTAGGTACCTTAACACAATCTTCTTCTGGACCTTTATGCAGGATCAACAGTCATTTATCCTGTAGTTTCTGAGGTTCTTAGGTACAATTTTTTTCTATTCCTCTTGTCTAGGTCTCCATTACTCTGTTCAATAGAGTTTAGGTAAATTCCAAAAATGCTTCAGCATCTGCTGGCTGCTGCCATTGCCTTTCTGCATCTAAAGACTTAATAACTTCAGATAAGACCGCTCAATGTCCAGCCCTAATATTCCCACTGATCTCCACCTACTATTTTCTACTAAGTGAAGTTTCCAAACAGGGATGGTAAGAAATTGCAAAAAGGAAAAGGAAGCAAGCAATCCATTGATCTTACAAAGCAGTAAAGAGATGGCCAGGCCTCTTGTGGAAGTAGTGGGTGTTGAGATGGCAGGAAGCTACAAGAAAAGGAAGATTGCCCTATCACCATATTACTATAGTGTATTTTTGTTTACAGGGTGAAGTATTAAAAAATGAACCATCTTTATTGTGAAATAATAGAGGTACATAAGTTATAGTTAATAAAGTTGTTCAACAATGACTACTTGTAGTTGGTCTTGTTACTGATTAGCAGGTCTTGGTCTGTTTTTAGGGGATTTGCTACTGTTTATTACCCTCCTACCTATGAATTATCAAGTAAGAAAACTGAAAAATTAAATCATATCTACTTCTCTTTTCTATGGTCATGTTTTGCAGAATGTATTTCTGAATGCTTTTATTTTGTACCCAACCATATGAATTTCATAAGGGAAGGAAGAGTGCACTTTGCTTCATAATAGTTACAAATAAAGAATGAAGATACTTAATACATTAATGCAATAATTGCAATATTTTACTTTTGAGTTTTTTTCATATGTCTAGCTAACTTCCTTTTTAAGGTATATGATGTGTTAGCTCAAGTCTTTGCATACTTTTTATTAACATACTCTTTTTAAGACTTTAACTACTTGAATACTCTTTGTCTTTTCTGCTGCTTCTTTAACTTTGCTATGTCACAAGCTTTCTAATATTTAGTGTCAAGTACTTGTAGACAGAGAGAGAGAGAGAGAGAGAGAGAGAGAGAGAGAGACAAAGACAGAGAGAAAGACAGAGACAAGGATACAGACACACACACACATAGAGCGAGAGAGAGACAGAGACAGAGACAGAGAGACAGAGAGAGAGACAGAGAGAGAGACAGAGAGAGATTGGCAGAGACAGAGAGACAGAAAGGCAGAGAGACAGAGAATGGAAGCTCCAAATTCTTCCAGGAGAATTTGCATGTGTCAAAGAAAATAGCTGAGCTTTCATTTTACAGTTGAATTAGTGAACCATCTAAAGATACAGTGCCTGGCATTAACTCTATACTGTGTTACTTCTTTTTAAATACAGGAACAAAGATGGAGCAGACACTGAAAGAGTGGTCAACCAATAACTGGCCCATCTTGAGACCCATCCAATGGTCAAGCACCAATCTCTGACACTATTAATAATAATCTGTTATGAGAGCTGGGAGGTGAGAGACTCTCAGGACTCAGAGGGAAGGACCTTAGATGAAATGCCCAACAGTGAGGAGAGGGAACTTGTAGAATCCTCCTCCAGTAGAAAGACACAGGGCATCAATTTGAGAGATGGGGTTGCCATCCTTCAGTTAAAAACCCTGATGCAGAATTGGTCCTAACTAAAAGAACTACATGGAAAAATGGAGAAGAGACTCAAGGAAAGGTAGTCCAGTGATTGACCCAACATATAATCTATTTCAAGGGGAGGTTCCAAGGCTTGACACTATTACTGATGCTGTGGTATCCCTACAGACAGGAGCCTAGTATGGTGTTCCTCCTAGAGACCCAACAAGCAACTGACTGAGACAGAAGTAGATACTTACACCCAACTATTGGATAGAAGTCGGGGAGCCCTGTGTTTGAATTGTGGAAAGGCGGGAAGAAGCTGAGGAGGACAACGACCACATCGGAACACCAGCAGTCTCAACTCACTGGAACCCCTAGGATCTTTCAGACACTAAGACACCAACCAGTAAGCATACAGTAGCTGGACATAGGCCTCTGACACATATATAGCAGAGGACTGCCTGGTCTGGCCTCAATGGGACAAGATGTGCCTAACCCTTGAGAGACTTGAGACCCCAGGCAATGGGAAGGCCTGGTGTGTGTGTGTGTGGGGGCATTCTCTTGAAGACAGGAGGGAGGGAGGAATAGGATGAGGAATGGGAGGGTAGAAGAAAAGGGGGAAACAACTGGACTTATAATAATAATAACTACTCTGTTATGTTTGCACATAGGAGACTATCATAACTGTCCTCTGAGAGGATCTACCGAGCAGCTGACTGTCACAGATGCAGATACCTACAGCTAAACATTGAACAGAGGTTGAGGAGTTGAGAGTTGGAGAAGGGACTGAGGACCCTGAAGGGGATAGGAACTCCAGAAGAATATCAACAGAGTCATATAGTCTGGACCTAGACCCATGGGGCTCTCAGAGATTGAGCCACCAACGGGGGACAGCCTGAGACTCCCAGACATATGCAGCAGACATGCAACTCGGTCTCCATGTGGGTCTCCCAACAATCAGAGAGGGGGCTGTCCCTAAAGCTATAGTCTGTCTGGAAAATCAGTTTCCTAACAGGACTGCACTGTCTGGCCTCAGTGGGAGAAGATATGCCTAATCCTGTAGAGACTTGATGTGCCAACGTGGGGGGTGTTGGGGTGAGGGTCTCTCAAAGGAGAAGGGAAAGTGATAGCAGGAGTTACTTTGTGAGGGGCAACTGAAGGGAAGCAAAGTTGAGAATATTAATTAATTAATCAATTAATTAATTAAAATTTGAAGGTTTCTTTTTCTTTATACATGTTCATATTTTCATTTGGACATTAGAATCATGGCTTTTCTTAGCTGAATGTATATCATGATTACTGCATGTCTTTAACTCTTTGTTCTTATCTACAAGACAGAAACAGATGCAAATGTCCAAATCCTACACTATAAAAGTATAAACATTCAGCTGTGGCTACTAAAATACAAGCTATCTACTCCATTATGGGCAATATGCCTTTCCAATTGAATTATTAATTTGTTGTAACTAATCCTGAAATTCAATTAAATTCAATGAAATTCAATGAAATTCAATTAAAAAGATGTTACTAACCTGGCCGTTGGAAGAGGTAAAATAGGAATATAGTTTTCTCCCTAAATCTGTGCTTACTGGTATTATCAACTCCTGCACTCCCTGTTGCCAGTCATGTTTCAAAGATTAGTGGGGTAGATCCAGAGCCATCTGTTGCCCTTATTTGGATGCCGGCTGGTGTGGGGGGGATAATTTTTTCACCTTCATGGGCATACTAGTGATCTGGAAATTTTTTTGTGTGTGCATGCATATTCAAGTGAGAGTGTTTGCATGCTGGTGTATGTAGGTGTATGTACAACTGCATATACCTGGTTTCTCCCTCTGTATTTGTTCACCTTATGTGCAGAAGGCAGAATTTGAAGCTCACTAATGAGGTTAGAATGGCTATCTAGCAAGCCCCAGGGATTCTTCTGTCTATGCTTCTTCAGCACTGGTATTACAAGCTTATGCTGTCATGCAGTTCAAACTAACTCATGACCCACCCCATGAGATTGACCAATTAATCCTATCCTCAGATCCTTGGATGTTTTTGATTAAAGTATTTTTTTTTCAGGAATGTTAAAATTTTAAAACTCACACAAGAAAAATCTAGAATTGTCTTTTTTTTCTGAGTGGAATTTTTTTATTGGATATTTTATTTACATTTCAGATGTTATTCCCTTACCCCATCACCCCCCTGCCCAGGAACCCCCTATCCTATACCCCCTCCTCCTGCTTCTATGAAGATGTGCCTTCACCTACCCCCTCACTCCTATCTCCCCACCCTCAAATTACCCCCACACTGGGCCTCCAGCCTTCAGGGGACCAAGGATATCCTCTCCCATCTATGCTGACAATGCCATCCTCCCCTACATATACAGATGGGGCCATGGGTCCCTCCCTATGTGCTCCCAGGCTGGCAGTTTAGATCTTGGGAGCTCTGGTTGGTTGGTATTGTAGCTCTCTCCCCATGGGGCCTCAAACCCTTTCAGCTCCTCCAGTATTCTCTATAACTCCTCTATTGGGAACCCCATGATCAGTTCAATGGTTAGCTGTGAGCATCTGCCTCTGAATATGTCAGACTCTGACAGACTTCTAAGGAGACAACTATATCAGGCTCCCATCAGCATGTACTACCTGACATCCACAGCAGCATCAATGCACATGGGATGGATACCCAGGTGGAACAGTCTTCAGACAGTCCCTCCTTCAGTTTCTATCTCACACTTTGTCTCCATATTTGCTCTCATTAGTATTTTGTTACTCCTTTCTAAGAAGGACTGAAGCACCCACATTTTGGTCTTCCTTCTTCATGAGGTTCATGTGGTCTGTGAGTTGAGTCTTGGTTATTGCAAGCTTTTGGGATAATATCCAATTATCAGTGAGTGAATACCATGTGTGTTCTTTTGTGATAGGGTTACTTCACTCAGCATGGTATTTTCTAGTTCCTTCTGTTTGCCTAAGAATTTCTCAAATTTATTGTTTTTAATAGGTGAGTAATACTCCATTGTGTAAATGTACCACATTTTCTGTATCCATTCCTCTGCTGAAGGACATCTGTCTTAATTAGGAATCCTAGATTCACTTCCTGGTTGGGATTTCAACCTCAGTTTCAAATGCTGATTTTGTCCCATGGTCACAGGTTGGTTACTGACTTCTTAGAAACAGAGTCAGACTAAGAGGACTGGTTGTCTAATGGCTGTTGCACTCTGCTTTCACCTATATTGTATTGGTCAAAAATAACTGGAGAATATTTTGAGTTGAGTTTCAGAAATTCTATAAGAAGTAAAACCTGCATGTATAATTTATAGAGAAAGAAAGAGATCAATTGTGCTGAGAGGACCAGAGTCACAGTATTAATGTGATGGGACACAATATATAGGACTGGTTGGTGCTGTTGTTAGTGAGGGTGGCATTGTAGCCACTCAATGCAACTTGAAGGGCAGGATGCTATTTAATATTAATCTAATGTATTTGTTATAATGAAGAAACACTGATTCCTTGAGTGAGTCTTGGCCAAAGTGAAAATTGAACTGCAAAGCACAGGTACTTGTCTGTGGAATTCATTGTTGTAACTCCTGGGATCACTTTAAAACAAGCTCTTTTGATTATCATATTCTCGTGGAGGATGCATGTTAAAGCTCCATTTCCCTCTGTTTTGAAAACAATGCTGCATAGCATATTTTACAAATAGCTCAGAATGGTTACTAATATGTACAAAATGTTCCTTTTCCTGTGTTAGCAATTTTACTAATACAGGCATAAGGCTTTGCCAGATCAGCATGCCAAATGCTTTCCCAACTGCCAAAAGGGAGCAAAACCTTCCATTCTGGATCATATTTTGGAGATCCCAATCTAATTTTACTTTTAAAGTGATAGAATGGGAGGTTATTATGACTAATTCTTTCTCACACACAGAATTTTTTGCCTTTTTTCTTTTTCTTTTAGCAGCTAGAGTACATATTTCCCTTATCCTTTAAGTTAGTTTTACAATCTTCCATGATGAACTACTTAGTGAGAAGTTTAGATAAAAATGGAATAAAATAGCAAAATCAAATCAAAATAAAATGAACAACAACAATAAAAACAACTGTTGTCTTTAAAACACATATTTCACCAAAAATATCCACATGGACACATCTAGTTGGTTGTTAGTGTGACAGTCTTTCCATGGGCCAATGCTCCTCACCAGCATGCTAACTGTTCAGTGTGTTCAGCAATACTCCTCATGCTAGATGGCAAATGCTCACATTGCATTCACAATTTTGGGAGGTCAGAAATCTAGGGTCTTGAAATCCCAAATTGTCATGACTCTACCAATGCCAGTAGCGTAAAATTTGTGACAATCTTGTGTGTCCACCTCATAAATATACATTTCAGGAATGCTACTCTGTTGTAGAGTCTCTAAGGTGGTACTTGATCTGGCCTTCTTTTCCATGTTGCAGAAACATCCCATAGATGCTCTGTTTTGGGATGTCTAGCTTGCACTCAAAGGCAAAACAGCCAAAGTCATCACAGCATGCTTTTTGTGACATAATCAGTGGATACAGCACTGTCATGGCCAACCAAGACCAGCCAGTGCCCAATGGCAGATAAGCCCTCATGCACCCAGATGCTAGTGCTGCTGCCACCAAACCCAAAGATCAGCTGATCTTAAGATATCTTGCTGCCCCAGAATTTTGTAACTGGCTTCTCATCCACCTTTGATGTAGGCATAAAACACTCTGCATTTAATCACATGAGCCTGCATTGAGCAATATATTGTTCGGGTGCCGATCAAAGCTGAGGACCTTGGAGCTTAGTGTGCTTGTTCACCCACAAGTCATTTTTAGATTCAAAGTAACAAACAGATCCAAGCTGTGCTTGGCTCCCCATAGCAAACTTGTACTTGAGTGAGGACCACTTTACAAGAGTAGCTTAGCAGTTGATACTGGGGAACATCATGGTATGCTTCCAGATGCCATTCTGACTGAAGACATAGGTTTTGCATTTTACTAAGCAAGTGACAATACAGGAACTCTTGGGAGCTCAGTCAACATCTGTGATATTGTCTTCCTTCAACTCATGAGCTTTCATCAACTAACTCACATTCTTTGTGTAGATTTTCACTTCAATATTATTGGGGCTAAGAACGATCTGGGTATGATCCCTGTCCTAGGCTTGGCAGGTAGGTGATTGGCTCTAACAGAAACTGATGCAGATACCTTACTAAGTGTTTTAAAAGGTCAGAAATCTAGGATCAAGAGGTCCAGATGGCCAGTGCAGATGGTTTGATTCACAGACTCTGGTCAGTAGATAAGAACAGGCTCTGGCAAGGTGATGACAGAGGAGGGAAGCCCAGAGGGAGTGGCTTACAAATCCCTAATTTTTTAATTCAAGTTTCAGACTCAATGTATATCAATTAAATAATCATTCAATTTTTATTGCTTTGTATTTACCCCAAACACCAGAATGGTGTTGCCAATTTTTCTCTAGGCTAAGTGTCTTCATATATAATATAATGTCATTCCTGTTCTCATAGAATATACAGCTACTCTATACTAATATAGTTTCTATATTTGTAATTCAAAGAATTCAATGGTATTCTCTCAAACAATGCTATAGATTGAATTTGCAATATCATGTCAAGGTTTGGTGTCTTTTATGTAGCAATGCTCAAAGGTGAAATTTTGCAGAATGATTTGTTCATGAGTGCTTTTCACTATTGATGTTAAATCTATTGATGACCTTATAATAATTGCATGAAATTTTGGGAAATGAAACTTAGGAAGTGGGACCTAGGTGAAGGTCATGAGATATTCTGGACATGTTATTGGGTTTTGTCTTGTGCCTGTTCCCTTGCTTGCTCCCTTCCTGAGTCTTTCTCACAGTCATGTGCTGCCTACTGTAATGTTCTGATTCATTAAGATAAAAGAATATGGGTGGAAATCTTTGTGATCATAAGGTCAAATAAATCCTTGATTTTTCTCAGGCATTCTTTTGACAGTGAAAGAAAATTGAATAGCACAATGAAATGTTGACTATATTGACTAATTTATTACTGATGACAAGTGAGAAATAATTTTATAAGAACAATGTTATTAACAATGACTATAGTAAACAGATGTGAAATATAATAAAGTGGTCTAAATAAGAAGGAACAAAAAATACATCAATATTATCATGGATCTGGATCAAATCTATGCTGCTGATGGAGACTATCAGGATATTCACATACTGAGGAATGATCACAGTGTGAAACACATGCATTTCAGGGCCTTAAGCTTCATATTAACAAATACTTTTATTTTATTGGAATGCTACTTTTTATGATAAGTTAAATTGTAAACACATATCTTAAATTCAGTTGACTTTGTAACTTATGTGACTATAATTAGGGGTAAAATAACAATGCAAATAGAAATCTTGGAAGATCATTCTTTTAAAAATAAGTATGTATTCTGTTTTCTTGATTTTTGCACGTTACTTTGTAATCCCCTTATAGAAGAAAGAACATATTTAATTCAAACATGGAACTATTTATTAGTACCTACTGTGTGATACTCAGTGAGTTCATTGCCTTTAATATCTCCACTTGATCTGAAGAAACAAAAGAGCATGTTTACAAGTGAAAAGACATATACAAATGTGTCTAATTGTGGCTTTTCAAAAATTCAATGGGGCAATAATATATTTGAGTTCTGAACTAATTAATCACTGTAAAACATAAGGAGAATTTTGATTAGTCTTTGCTCAGAAACCTCTTTGAAAATTTGCAATCCTTACTAGATATTGAAAATCCAAATATCATGCTGCTTTCCCCACCTTTGTTCTTCTGCACTGATAGTTTTTAAAATGAAAGCCCTAATCTGTATTACATAGGATCATTAATTTCTGCATTTTACACTTGAGCAATAGCACTCTGGTTATCTGCTGCAATGAAGAGTAAGCAGCACAGCGTTTGCAGACTTAATTACCTACTGCAGGGCCTTTCTTCTCCCGTTACCACAAACTGTCTGGAAATGGGGTCAAAAGCAAGATTAGAAACCAAGTTAACCGCCAAATCCAGAAAATAAACATGGAAACAGATCGAAGACACCTTTCTGGTATAGAAATCAGTCTTTTATCACACCTGGGTTTACCCAGAGAGTCTTATTTCATGGTCCCTCATGAACAAAGCTACAGAGCAAAAAAATTTCCAATGGCATCAATGTATAAGAAAAGACAATAAAGTTAATATTAAGTGAGGGTCAGCATTGTAGGATAGTGATCAGAGTCTGTCTAGATAATAATATCTTTATAAATTTTTATTTACTTTATTAAAACACATTTCCTTGAAAAGGCCACAGTGATATCCAATACTTTGTATGAAAATCCAATTTAAAAATTAAAACTGATTTTTATCTTATACAAATGTCAGTAAAATTTCCACATTGTCTAAAATAATAGCCTTTTCAGTCTTCAAAGTATAGTTTAAAATGCAGAAAATGAGGCACTTGCTGTGAACTATTTCCATAGTGTTTAAAATTAGAATTGGTATTTATTTTCTACAATCTGCTCTTTAGGTGAGAAATTCATTATTTATAAGTTGATGGATACTTCCTAATTCTTTGAAAACTGATAAAATGAATGCTATCAGTTTCCCCTGTCCTTTGAATCATACACAATTTCTGAAGGCAGCATCAAAGAGTTAAAAAACCTGGAGGCATTATCTGGCTGCATGGAAAAGAAAAATATCACGTGGATGAAGACCTTGCTATTTTCAAGAACTTAGTAGACAGTAATACAATTTTGTCCTATTAATGAACAGCTAATTGATATATATTAATTGGACAGTTCTGCTTATTTATATTGCAGTATTATTTTAATTATGATGATAGAAAAATGATATGGTGATCTAATTTTAAAGATTTTGGAGCAAAACAACTATTGTTTGGAAATATGCATAAAGGCAAGCAGGAAAATAAAATCATAAAACATTTGTAAAACAGACCGAGAAATGAGTTAGCAAAAACCATAGTTAACTTGAAGTGATTATTCTGATCATTCAATTCCAATTATAATTTTCTTGCTTGAATATATCACATACAGTTAAATGCAGCAAGTCAAGTACTTAAGTTTAAACTATCAAACTGAATTGTATTTTCATTATAGGACAGTTGCTCAGAAAAGAGATTTTTAGACAAGTTTACTCATATCCTGACTGTCTTGACTATATTACCTGACTATACCTAAAAATAATTGTTCATGGATTTCAAGTGGTTTCTTTCCTGGAACCAACAAAGTCAACTCTGTCATTAGAATTATGTGACAATTGTCCATATATCACCATAAATATTTCAAAGGGAAGCAAAAATAGGAGTTTCCTTAGAATAGAATTTTCTTCTATGAATTTATATTTATTCCACTTGTATTCTACCTAATCACTTTAATTTAGCCATACCAGAGATGGAAAAGTGTACCTTCCAGAATTACAATGACACATATTCTTAACACAAGTGAGGAGTTTGAGCAGTTGTGGAGTAGGTACAGGGAAATGTAGAGAATGGACAGAAAAAACCAGCTCATGAATCTTTTTCTTTAATCAGAGGTCTTTTCTTTCTTTCTTTTTCTTTAGGAGGTGCAGCTTACAAGAATTTTTTAAAGGCCTTTTTCAATCTGAATTGTTCTATGATTTGATGAATGGTTCAATTTCTCGATGGCAGTTTTGCCTAAAGTAAAGATGGACAACTTACTGAATTAATTTTGAAACAATCCTAGAGATGTCCCACTACTCTCTGACTTTTCAGAGGATAGCAGTAAAAGCATAATGTCTCCATGTTTTTGAAGTGATATATTTTCAAGAAGAAAATGATCTCATTGTTACTAGTTCATTTTTTCTAGAGTTATTTTCTCTCATCCACAGACTATTGTCCAGCAAGTGTAATTTTGGAGCAACCAAAGCTTCCTGCCTATTCATGTTGACTACAACTGTGCTACCTGCTTATTCTTATCTGAGGAAATAATGGCACAAAAAACCCAACCAATGTTCAATATTTATTGTCTGCTAAAGTAATTTCTCCTTAGGGCATAAGAGAAATAAATGAACAAGCTTATAATCCAGTTGAAAACTTTAAAAAGTCAAAGTTCATAGCATACAATGCATTTGACTAAAGTGAGCAGTAGATGTCACCAAGAGTGTAAGCATTGAAGCTAAGGAGTACTGAAAGATAACCTTCCCTGCTTACAGATAAGACTTTGCATTTCATACATGGAGAAATTCTAAACATTGTGTTTTCTCATCTATAAAATAAGGGGGATTAAAAAATTAGAAATATTACATTTTTGCCACCTGGTATATATTAATGCCAAGTATATCATTGCAAATTATACATATGCATACGTGTGCATTTGCACACACATGTATGTGAATGTGAGTGAGTGCATGAAAGAGTGTGTGTGTGTGTGTTTTTACAATTTTTGTTAAACCAGTAGTTTTTGTTTTACCTTAGGTCTCTTGGCTATTTGGGTCATGGTCACTAAAGAAGTATCTGGTATGGATTCAGTCTCATGGAGTACACCTTAAGTTGATTCACATATTGGTTATTACTTCTGTAAGTGCCATCATTATCCTAGCCTATTTTCCCAGTAGGATATATTGTAAATCAATGTTTTTGTGGCTGGGTTGTTATTTATGTTTTTCTCTTGCTAGCCTGCAGAATATGTTCACTTACAAAAGATACTAGAATGTAGCAGTGAAGGTTCTATGTAGGCAACAGGTTACCTTCTCCATCTTCAATGAGTTGTGTGGTTGTTGTACACAGCAATGAAGTCTTGCAGTCAGTTTGTGGAGAGCAACAGCATGGGTTGTTTGAGATTTCGATGGGAACCATTTGACCATCAACTGAACTGGATGTAACTTGCTACTGGTACTGGAAGTTTTTTTAGTAACAAGATATGGTCAATTGGGGCTCTGTCTCTCTCTTTGTTTCAAGACTTTATTTGGATCAACTTTATACATTTTAAGAAGAGTCTACCGTACTAGGTTTCCTTTCTACACCTTAAATGCCTCTCAATTCTAACTATCATTCCTCATCTTCCCTGAGCTGCATGATCCTTTGTTATCCCAAGCTCATCTTCTTGATCCAATCCTTTCCCAACTCAATCCAGTGACTCCTTAAAATGTATTCTACATCCCCATCCCATAGAGGTCTATGTTATCTGCCTAGGCCCTTCTGTATCTACCCTCTGTGGTTCTAAGGATTGTAGCTCTATTGTCATTTACTTACCAGTTGATATCCTCATATATTTGTATTTCTTGCTCTAGGTTATATCATTTCAGTTCAATTTTTCTAGTTCCATGCATTTGCCTGTACATTTCATGAGGTCATTTTTTTAACAGCTGAGTAAAACTGTATTGTGTAAATATACCACATTTTCTTCATCTATTCTTCTTTATGTGGACATCTGGATTTTATTTTCAGTTTCTGGCTATTATACATAGAACAGAAGTGAACATAGTTGAGCAAGTGTCCCTGTGGTTAAGATGGAGAGATTTTGGATACATTCTCAAGAGTGCTATAGCTAGATCTTGAAATAGATTGATTCCCAACTTTTAGAGAAACCACCATATCAACTTCCATAATGGCTGTACAAGTTTGCAGTCCTATTAGCAATGAAGGAGTACTGCTGTTTTCCATATTCATATCCATATTCATATCCATATTCATATTCACCAGCATGAGGTGTAACTTGTGGCTTTGATCTAAACCATTTCAACAGGTGTAAGATGAATCTCAAAGTATATTTGACCTGCATTTACTTGATGACTAAAGATGCTGAAAATTTTTCCAAGTGTTTTTCAGCCATTTGAATTTCTGCTTTTGTGAATTCTGGTTTAGATATGTACCCCATTATTAAATGAATTATTATTATTATTGCTATCTAGTTTCTTGAATTTTTTATATATTTTGGATATTAATCCTCTATCATATATGGAGTTGACAAAAATGTTTTCCCATTTTGTAGGCTGCCACTTTGAGAAATTGATGATGTTCTTAGATGTAGAGAACCGCTTTATTTCATGAGGTCCCATTTATTAATTGATTATTTTAATTATTGGTGTTCTGATAAGAATCTTGTTGCCTGTTACAAGGAAAAACTATTCTCCACTTTCTCTTCTAATACATTAACTGTTTCTGGTTTATTGTTGAGTTCTTTGATCCATTTGTAGTTGAATTTGTGCAGGGTGATTACAGTGGATCAACTTGCATTCTTCTACAGACAGCTTTCTAGTTTCACCAGCACCATTTGTCAAAGAGGCTATCTATTTTCAGTGCATATTTCTGGCTTCTTTATAAAAATATGGGTGTATATATGTCAGGGTTTTCAATTCTATTCCATTGATCAAGGTGTTTATTTGTATGTCAATACCATGCTGTTCTTATTAGTATAGCTTTATAGTACAACTTGAAATTGGTAGTTCTTTTTTTTATTTTTGCAGAAAAATTTCAACTGTTGGAGATTTTCTTTCAATTTCTTTCCCCATAGGCTTGAAGTTTTTATTGTACAAGGCTTTAATTGCCAGCTTAAAATTATCCTAAAATATTTTGTATTATTTAAAGCTATTGTGAAATGTGATTTAGTGACATAGTTTTGTATCCAGCTACTTCGCTGAATTTTTTATTAGCTATAGGAGTTCCCAGGTAGAATTTTGAGTGTCAATTATCTGCAAGTAAAGATACTTCAAATTTCCCCTTCTAGTTTGTATCCCATTAATCTTCATATGTTGTATTGCTCTAGCTAAAATTTTAAGTAGTATATTGAATAGATATGAAAAAAGTACCCTGTCCCTGATTTTAGTGGAATTGCTTTGGATTTCTCATCAATTAATTTGGTGTTCATTATGAATTTGCTGTGAACTGCCTTTCTTATGTTTAGGTACGTCCTTTGTATTCCTAATCTCTCTGGGACTTTTATTATGAAGGAGTATTGGATTTTGTGAAAGGCCTTTTCTGTGTCTATTGCGATGACCATCTTTTCCCTTACGGTTGGTTTATGCTATGGATTACACTTATTGATTTCATATATTTAACAATCTTTGTATCTCTGGGATGATTCTTACTTGACCATGGTAGATAGTTTTTTGTTTGCTTATTTATTTGTTTATTTGTTTGTTTTATGTATTCTTGGACTGGGTTTACAAGTATTTCATTTATTTATCTATGGTTATAGGTAAAATTGCTGTATATTTATCTTTCTTTTGCTTCTTTGTTGATTGTCTTATGAAGAGAGCTATGGCCTCTTAAAATGGGTTAAGCAATGTTCCTTTTTTTCTTTTCTTATTATTTGGAATAATTTGAGGAGTATTGACAATGATTCTTTTGGGAAAAGCTGGTAGAATTCTGACTAAAACCATGTGATTATTGGTCTGTTTAACTTACTTATCTGATCACGGTTTAAGTTTGGTATGTGGTATCTATCAAGAAAATTATTCATTTTCTTTAGATTTTTTAATTTTTTGGAGTATAGTTTTTCAAATAAGTCCTTATGATTCTCTGGATTTGTTCAGCATCTATCATTATATCCCCCTTTTTTCTAATTTCATTAATTTGAATATTCTCTCTCTGCCTTTAGTTACTTTGGATAAGGGTTTGTATATCTTGCTGATCTTCCCAATTAACTGACACTGTTTCATTGATTCTTTATAATACTTCTCTTTTCTTCTATCCCATTGATTTCAGACTTGAGTTTGATTATTTCATGCAATTTACTCTACTTAGCCAGATTTCTTCTTTTTGTTCTAAATCTTTCAGGTATGCCTTTGAGTTGCTGGTATTATATCTCTTCAGTCTTTTTATGTAGGCAATGAGTGCTCTGAATTTGCCTCTTAGATCTGGTTTCATTGTGTCTCATAAGTGTGGTTATGTTGTGCATGCATTTTACTGAAATCTAGAAAAATTTTAATTTCTTAATGTTCGGCTTTGACCAATTTTCTTTTTTTTATTCAGTAGAGAGCTGCTCAGTTTCCATGAGTTTTTAATCTTTGTGTTGTTTCTGTTGTTGATATACAGCCTTAATTCATGGTGGCCTGACGAGATGCAGAGAGTTATTCCAACTTTCTTGTATTTGTTGATCCCTGATTTGTTTCTTTGTATGTGATCAACTTTCGGAAATGTTTCATGAGGTATAAAGAATAAAGTATATTCTTTTGTGTTTGGATAAAATGTTCTATAAATATCAGTTTGATCTATTTGGTTTATCCTGTCTATTATTTCCAACATTTTCTTTTTTTGTTTTCAGTGGGTGACTTGTCTGTTGGTGAGAGTAGGAATTTGAAGTTTTCCACTATCAGTGTGTAATGGTCAATATGTGATTTAAACTTGAGTGCCCTTGTGTTTGAGGTAAAGATGTTAAGAATTGAAATGTCATCTTGATGGATTTTTATTTTGATGAGTATGTGGTGACCTTCCCTGTCTCGTCCAATTCATTTTGATTTGAAGTCTATTTTATTAGATAGTAATTATGTCTTCACCAACTTGTTTTTTATACCATTTTGCTTCCGATTTATTTTGTCAACTATTTCATTGATTAATGTTTATCCTTGATGTTGAGGTATGTTTCTTGGATGCAACAAAATGGAATGGGGCATGTTTCAGCATGCATTCTTTAGTCTGTGACTTTTTATTAGGAAAATGATACTGAGAGATATCAATTACAAATAATTGTTGATTCTTGTCACCTATTTTGGTTCAGTGGTGGTAGAGATGGTGATATGTGTATGTTTATTTTGATTTTGCTAGTCTAAGATTATTTCTTTTCTGTGTTCCTGCTTAAATTTGTCTTTATTATAAAATACCTTAATGTTCCCATCTATGGTGACTGAAAAGTTTGCTGGGTATAGTAGTCTGGGATGGTAGAGTCTACAGCACATCTGTCCAGGCTCTTCTGGCTTTTAGAGTCTACATTGAGAAATCAGGTATATTTCTAATCAATCTACTTTTCTATGTAACTTTGTCTTTTTTCCTTGCAGCACTTAATATCCTTTCTTTTTCTTGTATTTTTAGTGTTTTGAATATTATGTGTTGAGGCAAGTTTTTCAATACATTTGGTGTTTCATATAGGGTTTTTTCTTTCTTTTTCTTTTTCTTTTTTTCCTTTCTTTTTTTCTTACCTTTATAGGGATTTCCTTCTTTAGACTAGAAAACTTTTTATAGTTTTCTTGAAAATATTTTCTTGACTTTTGTGCTGAATTTCTTCTCCTTCCCCTATTCCTAGTATCCTTAGATTTTTGTATTTTCATAGGGTTCTGAATTTCCTGAATCTTTTGTGTTAGATTTTTAAATTTACAATTTTCTTTCACTGGTGTATTTCTTCTGTCATTACTTCAACAGCCAAGATTTTTTCTCCTATTTTGTCAATGAAGCTTGCCTCCATAGTTTCTGTTTGAATTCCTGAGTTTTTCATTCCAGAGTCCCTCAGTTTGGGCTGTCCTTTTTGATTTTCCTTCCTTTTTCTAGTTCTTAAATAATTTTATTCATTTCTTCCCAATGTTGTTTGTATTTTTCTGTATTTCGTTACATGACTTAGGAAAATGAATATTTTCTCCACTGTTTGTGTTTTTCTGGATTTCTTTTTTTTCTCTTTTTATCTTCTTTATTTTTTATTTTTCCCAATCTGCTTTTATAACATTTAATTACATGTGTTGGGAACCGACTTCTAGCTGAAATCTGCTATCATCTTTGAAGCCATCTAGGCCATATACCCTGACAAGAGACTTGTTTTCAACAGCCTACAACAGCTGAGCACACTCTGATAAACATCTTGTTTTTTTCACATATCTTGTTTTGATGTTTAATGCGACCAGCTGCAAGGCGTATGTGGTCTTCTCACTGCTAGCTAGGTGCATGTGATAGCCATGCTGCAAGGCGCATGATGTAGTGCCTTCAGCTGTGCTTGTCCATGAGGGCAAGGCACATGGTAAAGGGTATAAATACCCAGGATTTCCTTTCAATAAATGAGACTTGATCAGACTCCCTATCTTGTCTCCATTCTTCATATCTCCATCCCCACTGTCTCTCTTGCTAGGCCCTGACCCTCGGACCGGAGCAGCAGAACGGGCTGTTTCAAAGTGACCCCCGAACGTGAGGCAGCTCGGGCGGTTACATACATGCAAGTATTAAGGTCAGTTCTAGGTTGAGGAACTAGCAATACAATAGATGCAAATAGTCAAGTAACAAACAAGACAATAAACACAAATAGTCAAAAAACAAGCAAGACAATAAACAAAGTCCTATGACCACTCCTGTGATCACTGTTTCTAAGGGCTTATCAGGATGACCAAAATATCTGAGCCAATTTCCCTGGCCTAGCCCAAACTCATTTTCACATCTGAAGTCTATTTCTTTGTTCTAGCCTAAGATTAAGATTTCTGCCAGAAATTACTTCTTTCTTCTAACTTAAGGTTAAGATTTCTGCCTGAAATTACTTCTTTGTTCTAGCCTAATGTCAGATTCCTTTAAGGTATTAATTCGGTTCCTCTTTAAAGACTTCTATCATCTTCTATCATGTTCTGTCAAAACATATAGTTTGAAGACTTTTTCCTTGTGGTTGAACTATGTTGGAATAGTTAGGACCTGCTTTGGTAGGTTGTTGTGCTCTAGTGGATACATATTGCCCTGGATGTAATTGACTGTTTTATACTGTTGTGTAGTCATCTGGGATTAGGACATTATAAATCTAGGTGGGTTTTATTTTGTTGGCTGAATATGTTGTTTCTTGGATTATGTTTTCTCTGTGTATCTGAGAAGAGTATGATTGCTGTATATTGCCTTGTTGGAAATTTGAACTTGATATGTGTGGCCACTGGAGGTTCCAAGTAAAATGTGCTTCGAGTATTGGGAACTGACACTTAGGAATGGGAATAGGCTACAGGTCTAAAAGGGTTTTTTAGGAGGGAGTAAAGCAGAATGTTTTAACAGAATATGTGTATTTAGTTTCCTTGGAATAGGGTAGGTAAATAGTGAAGAAAGGTCACTTCAAAAGGTCTGCTATAGCACTGGGGATAACACTGGGGTACTGAATCTGAAGGAACAGATAGAGGGGGAAGATTTACAGTTAGCCTATCTGATTCCCTGGCAAGAATGGCCTGTGGGTTTATAAAGAGATATCCATCTGGTATTGGGGAAGGGAGGTTAGGAGGGGACATTCTCTGGCATCCACAGGATATTTTGGAAAAGGGAGAATGAAAGCAGACCTAGGGATGAGAGTTGGGCATTACATTTGATGGAGGGGAAGATTCAATTCACACCTGTCTCCCAGGCCTGCTCAGAAGCCTACCCAGGTGTTGTGTTTGCAGGCAATGATGATTGTGTTGGAGTCTGGGATAATGGTTTGAGTTGTGAGAAGGAAGGTTGGAGGAGAAGATATTTGTGATCCATGTGGGATGGACTGAGAAAAGGTAAGAGAAAGGAGCAGGCCCTCTGCTACAGAGACGGGAGTAAGACTGGGGACATTGCAACTGAAAAGGCAAAAGAGGTGGTGGGTAAAGATCTGCAGTAAGTCTGTCTGATTTCATGGCAGCAGTGGCCTTGGATTAACAGGAAGTGCTGAGAAAAAGCAATGAGTTGTGAGCTAGGGGTCAGGATTAGTGGGTTAGCAATGAGGTTAGGAAGGCAAGGTCAGTGGAATCCACAGGAAATGGGGACAGAGGATGTAGGGAAAACTACAACCAGCATTCTGTTGCAGACCTGGGGTACAACTGAAGGATTCGGTCTAAAGGATTATAAGAAGAGATGATGCTTGCGCTCAGCGTACCTGGTTTCCTAACAGAAATGGCCTCTGCAATAGCAACAGTTGCCTGCTGCATTTGGGAGCTGTTTCTCTTGCCTGCTCATCCGGTATGTTCTCAGGGAATGAAAATAAACCTTATAAATAAAATAATCAATTAGTGAACTATCTCTGAAACTGATAGAACTATCAAAAATAGCCAGACTCTGTATGAGGTTCAGATTTTGTTCTTTTTAAATGTCATTTCTAAATACTTCAACAGATAATTAAGAAATAAAATTTGAGAAAAATATCTTTTAAATATTATCAATATTTTTAGTACATACCAATAAAATCAATGACAGACTATCACACAGTAAATGAAACATAATACCTAAATTACCAGTGGAGCATACTGTGAATGATGTGTGTGTCCTGGAGTAAGGAGCAGAATAAAGATATATTAACCCAATTACATCTATTGATCAATTTTCAGTAAATTTTTATTTTGCATAAAAATTTAAATACAATGGAATAAAATGTACCAAACCAAGTTTAAAATTAACAGATGAACACAAACAGCAAAATTGATTATCTCATTTGATATATAGATGCCTAGACAAAATAACTTGCTTTACAACTTGAAAAGTGTTACACCAAAGAACCAATATCGAATGGTTACATTGATACAAAAGAGCATATCTGACACTGGAATAAAACAAAATGAGACAAATGATATGTAAACTCAGTTAATCCCAAGGTCAAATTAGTGTTGTAATTCAGTGGAAATAGGATAACTATTCTCAAGTAAATGCCTGTATCAATCAAGCTTTAATTTTGATCTCTTTTTCAATACATACACTGTTGGATTTTAAATGATCTGTCAGTCTATACATGAAAGTGAAAACATTGGATCTTCTTTTAATTTACCATGAATAATCTTCATTTGGCTACATAAACAGTTTTTTAGAAGACCTTTAATCTTGAGAGAGACACTTCATGAAGTATATTAAAAAATGAAATCTTCTATTCTTCAAACTAAAATAAAAAAGAAAATATGAGGCACAAATCCAAACACTTTTGGAGATTTTTTTTTCAAATTACAGAATGAGTAATGTAAAATAAAAGCAGAGAGAGGGTTAGGGAGAGAGCAGGAACTGAGGAATGGCAGAGATAAGGAGAAAGTAATAATTATGAAGATGCCATAAGGATGAATTAGCAAGCTAATTTTCATCTGCTCTATCTTTATCCCTGCCTATCTTGTACATTTTGGGTTCAAGGTTTCCTGGGTGAGTCTCTCCTTAATCCTCCACAGGGTGTCCTTCCTGGCTATAGGAAGGGGCTACTTCAGAATTCACATCCCATACTGCCAGGAGTCTTAGCTAGAGTCACCCCCATAGACAGACAGGGGCCTCCCCCATCTCAGGTCTCTGACACTTTCTAGAGATTGTCCCCACCACTTCTGATTTCCATTTCTCTCCCCTGCTCTCTTTACACCTATTTTTCTCTGGTCTTTTCCCCATCCCTTCCCTTACTCAGGTCCTTCCCCCCACTCATCTCCAGTAACATTTTCTTTCTCTTCTGAGAAAGATTAAGCCATTCTTGCTATTTGTCTTCTTTGGACTTGTGGATTATAGTGTCATTATTCTGTCTTTTATGGATATTTATAAGTGATTACACACCATTCATGTTCTTTTAGGTCTGGATTACCTTATTCAGCATGGTATTTTCTAGTCCATCCATTTGCATGCAAAATTCATGATATCTTTGGTTTTAATGGGTGAGTTGTATTCCATTTTGTAAATGAACCACACTTTCTATACCCATTTTTCAGTTGAGAGACATCTAGTTTTTTTCCAGTTTCTGACTATTATGAATAGCAAAGAGCAGAGACAGAGGGAAATGGCCAACCAATGATTGGCTAAAATTGAGACCCATCCCATGGGCAATAACCAATCCCTAACACTATTAATGATACTCAGCAATGCTTGCAGACAGGATTGTAGCATAACTATCCTCAGAGAAACTCCACTCAGCAACCAATAAAAAAAGATGAAGAGACCTACAGCAAAATATTAGCTAGTGCTACGGGAGCCTTGTGAATAGATTGAGGGACCTCAAGAGGACAGTGACTCCACAGGAAGACTAATAGAGTCAAACAACCTGGACACTTGGGGGCTCCCAGAGACTGAACCACCAACAAAAGAGCAAGCATGGGCTGAAACTAGACCCTTTGTACATATGTAGCAAATGTACAGCTTGATCTTCATGTGGGTCCCCTAACAACTGGAATGGCGGTGTCCCTAAGTCTGTTGTCTGCCTGCATATGGATCTCATTCTTCTAGTTGAGCTACCTTGTCTGGCCTCAGTGGGATAGGATGTGCCTAGTCTTGCAGTGACTTGATGTTTCGGGGGGGGGTTAGTTTAGAGGGTAGTGTGGAAGGGATCACAAGAGGGGGCTCCCTTTTCTCAAAGGAGAAGTGGGAAGAATGCGGGATGATCTGCATGAGGGGTACTGGGAATAGAGGGGGGAGCTAATTTTGAGATGTAAAGTGAACAAATATCTTTTTTGTTGTTGTTTTTTTTTTTGTTTTTTGTTTTTTTGAGACAGGGTTTCTCTGTGTAGTCCTGGCTATCCCAGAACTCACTCTGTAGACCAGGCTGGCCTCGAACTCAGAAATCCACCTGCCTCTGCCTCCCAAGTGCTGGGATTAAAGGTGTGTGCCACCACCGCCTGGCTCAAATATCTTTTTAATAGAAGCTAATTTTAAAATAGAACCTTAAAACAGAAAAGAAGTGTTCAAATGAAATTATATTGCATGGAAGGACAAAGCAGACACCAGAAGACAAAGGTAAATAAAAGAAAATCATACTGCAAGGCCACAGAAGCCTCCAAAGAAACAAAGGCTATCGATGTTGCCAGTGATTATGCACCATAATGGCATGTTTAGTATCACTGGATGAATATACCACACACATACAAATGATGTAAGGTACTGAGAAAATAGTTTCAAACTGGCTGTATGACCACTCGTCTACTGGCTAGCTTTGACAGTATCGAAGTGCACGGAAACGTGCTAGGAGACAAGGAATATTAATGATTCTACCCAGAACTGGCCTCTGTATGCCATATTAATCTTGAAGGCATGTTACACCTACTAGTGCAATAGTGGCATGACTATTTTGCAGTGTGGTGGTTTTAATACTTGGGCAGAGGGAGTGGCACTGTTAGAAGGTGTGGTCTTGTTGGAGGAAATATACTATTGTATAGATGGGCTTTGAGGCCTCTGATGACCAGGATCTACCCAGTGAGGAAGAAAGTCTCCTCCTGCAAGAAATACTTTCCTCCTGGCTGCCTTTGGATGAAGATGAAGAATTTTCAACTTCTCCAGCACCTTGTCTGCCTGGATACTGCCATGCCTCTTGCTATGATGAAAATGGACTGAAATTCTGGAACTGTAAGCCACCTTCAATTAAATGTTTATCTTTATATGAGTTGCCTTGGTCATGGTGTCTCTTTGCAGCAACGAAACCCTAAGACAGGAGTTGGTTCCAGAGATTGGGGTGTTGCTGTGATACACTTGACCATGTTTTTGTTTGAAGGAATGTGGATCAAATCCAGAACCACCCCAATAGTTCATAAGCCATTTGCCATTCTGATGGACTCCATGTGCCAAATTCATTGTCCTATATTTCATCAGCACCAAACCCAATGATACCATCATAGCAGTCTCCAGGTATTCCTCTTCTGTGGTAAGCCATTAGATCTCCTCCTCTGGGTGATAATGGTGAAGGAAGAGGAAGATTCTGGACTCTTCTGACACCATGGACACCTCAGCTAGGAGAAGGTGAAGGAGAACAATAAGGGCTTATATAATCATAATCTCTTCTAGGAGGAGGCACCGGACACCCACACGATGATGAGGCATTCTGTCAAAAACACCTCTTCCTCTTGTGGAAAATCCCATATGCCATCCTTGGTGGTCCACAAATATCACTGTAATACCACCATAATCATAGGTTTCATCATAAAAGTTGGGATCACAAGATTGTGCACTTTTTTGATGGGAAAATCAAATATAAGGTGAGAGATGAACTTTATGCATTATAAAATTTTATCTGTATTTCCTCCAGTAAGAATAACTCTGTCAATAGAATGAGGACAGTACTCCTGGAAAATCTTAATTGTTGTCTAGGTGTTTTCTCGAATTTCTTTGATTTTAGCACCTTTAACACCAATAATTCCTCCTACCAGAATCACAGTCAAAGTCACATCCTTTATAAAGTTGTAATTCAAGCATTCCACAGGATCAGATTGGAGCTGGAGCTGGTTGATTGCAGTGGTTGTTGGCAACTGCAGGCCTTCTTCCAAGATAGAGATGATTTTCTTCAGAATTACTTCAATCTTCTCAATATCAGCACTGATACTCAGTATGCACTTGGGACCACTGCTGTCTGGCATTGAGACACTGGCATTGTAGTTTATAAGGAAAGTCTTAATATTCTTGCCTCCTTTTGTAATCACAGCTCCAGCATTCTTGCTCTGAAGCAAAATTCACAATTCAACCATCTCATCACTTATTACTCATCCATATCTTCTGCAGAGCATTTAGCAAATTCATCACTGGTTTTGGTGTTGGAGAAGGTTTCTTCTGTCTGTTCTGTCTCCATTTTCTTGAATTAAATGGATTCACCAATTGTGAGACTCTGCAGTTTCCTCCTGGCTGCACTGCCTTTATGGGGGTCACCCCTGTTGTTCACTATTGTGAGGACTGTCTTGATCAAATATAGCAAGCTTAGAAAGCAAAATTTTTTAAAAAATATGATTCTAATAATAAAGGGAGCAAAGAATATCTCTCACAAGATGGAAGTTATAGCTGAATACAATATTAATTTTATAAGTGAGCAGAGGAAACAACTACCAATATCTAGGAAGGAATCATCCCATAAAATTGAAAAAAAGTTATTTTCACAGCCAACCTATGGTCAAAAAATGTGTCCATTAAATAAACTAAAGAGATTAATAATTCCTGAAAGACAAGATGGAATACCCCCCCAAAATATTGACTTAGTGGTAATTATCCATCGGCTATTCATGCTTGTTGGAGCTACAGTCTTAATAGCAGTAACCAGAATAAAAACATCTTTTGTTTCTCATTACAAAACTCAGAGAAACTGAAGAGACAGCTTGACAGTTAGGAATGTCTGCATGTAATCACGGAAGAGATGACTAGATGTAGTCCTCAGCATCCCAGTCAGGAGCATTAAAACCACTCATTTCAAGAGAGAACCTACTTTTTACTTCTGTGTGCACTGGAACACACGTAGCATATAATCACATATACACATATATAAGAAATAAATTAAATGTTTAAAAGGTGCAAAATGCCAGAAAATTTACATATATGCAAAAATCCACACATCCAAGAATATGAGGCTAAGAGTGTCTGGGAACCATTTAAAAATTAAAGGCATGCAGAAGACTGAAAAAATAAACCAACAGTGGAAATGATCAATGAATCAAGTCTGCCACATAGCTGATATAGATTTTCAAATAGCAATTATAATAGAAGAGATATTACAGCTGTATTCCATAGGTTCTGAAGTTGTAAAAGATATGGAATATATTCATAAAATGAGAAAAAAGCCTCTCAGAGATGAGAATCTCAATGTCTGAGATGAAGATTTTACTGCAGGTTGGACATTGCAAAAGAAATTACTGAAGTTGAATAGACAAAAATGAAAAAAAAACTATCAAACAAAAGAAAAAAATGTTATCATAGACTGGTCTAGAAATCAATCCAATATTGAAAATAACAGTCTTCATTGGAAGGCAGGTTCTGGACATTTTCAGAGACATATTTGGAAGTTAGCTACAGTTCTCTATGATGTAATGTTAGCAAGAGATAAAGTAGGGGCAGGATCTAGATTTCAAACAAGTGTTAGTACATGTGTTAGGGCTCTTTTAATTGTCAAGTAAAATTACTTTTGTTTCTTCTACAGTATTTAATATAAGTTGCATTGATTGTGCACTTTCTAATTGTGTTAGTGTATTGAAACCCAGCACATCTGTTATGGAGGTCTATCAACCAGCTTTTATTTTATTCTCTTGAGTATCACCGAACTTGGTCTTCTGAAAAAAAGCTGGCAAGTACTGGAAGAAGTGAGTCAGGTTTTAAGCAGAAGCAAGAGGGTAGTGGCTTGATTATTGCTTGTACAACAACTTTAATTACATGAATGCTAACACCACTGCTTCTGCAATTGCTTTGCCATAAGAAGTTAAGACAGCTAATTTGTTAATCATTTAGTAAAAAATGTTACTAATGTGTTGAATATACAAGAAGATTTAGATAGGCACTTGGAAGAATGAATTGATGCCCTTTATCGTATTCAAATTATTGGAATGAGGTTCAGAGTTTAAGAGTACGGAGTCATCTCTAGTGTCATGCCAAAACTATTGGATTCATGTTAGTTCTAAATTTTACAGTTGTATTCATTATAATTAAGAAAAAGATTAAAGACACTTGCAGTGTATTTGGCATAATTATAATACTCTGTTGGATGTTTTAACTTTGCATAGTGAGCTTATGAATTTAAAGAATGTTGCTTTGCTGAGCATTGATGCTGCAGATACTGCATACAAAATTACCCATGGCCTGAAGTGGGTATTTCTATTTTGGTCAAGCTTCAAAAATGGCATATATAGCTTCATCATGCTAGCCCTTTCTGTCCTGGGAATACTTTTATTCCTGCCCATTGTGTTAAAGCTTTTCTTTAACATCAATATGTTGGCAGCCAAAGTACATGGCTAAAAACTGAAAATGAACCCCCAGATAGAGTTACCAAATTAACAGGCTGGCAAGCCAAGGACAGGAAACATTCTGCACAGAGCCTTACCAACCTAAGACATAAGTACATTGCTTTTGATAATGAATATTTAATGAGAAGTAAAGACGGCATTCTTGTCAGAAGGACCTAAGGCAGGCTCAGTCTTGTTTATGAAATAAAAAAGAATGAGATGAGAGCCTTTGGGGCTGCCTGGCAGGAATCTGACATTGGCCAAGGACAAGTAAATGGGCTGCTTGGAAGAAATCTGACATTGGCCAAGGAGAAGGAATTGGGCTTCAGGCAGAAATCTGACATTAGGCTAGAAGAAAGAAATAATTTTAGGCAGGAATCTAAATTCTTGGCTAGCACAAAGAAGTAGGTTTCAGACATGAAAGTAACTATGGGCTAGGACAGAGAAGTAGGCTCAGATATGTTATTCATCCTGATAAACCTTAGAAATACTGATCTGATGAGCAATCATGGAACTTTACTTATTGTCTTGCTTGTTCTTTGAATATTTGTGTTTATTGTCTTGCTTGTTCCTTGACTATTTGCATCTATTGTATTGCTAGTTCCTCAACCTAGAACTGACATTAATACTTACATGTAATTAAAATGTTATAGAAGCAAAAAGGAGGAGGGGGGATTTGATAGGGGCCTTATTGGGGGGAGGGGAAAGGTGATGACATCTGAAATGTAAATAAATAAAGTATCCAATAAAAAAGGGAAAAGAAAATATGAACAACAGCAAAAAAGTACAAAATATCATTTCAGAAGGAAATGACCATCAGCTAATGTAAGCCCAAGTCCAGAGACTGATGTGTTTTGGACAGGAATTTCCAAAGTTTGGAGGGGAAAAATGCAAAAGTAATTGAAAGAAAACATCGCTTAGGCTTTTCCAATCCTGGGGAGTACAATAACCTGGTCTGTCCAAAAAAGCTCAATGAACCTAAAAGAACAAACATAAAAAAATTTGTGTTAAGGCTCATCGTAATCAGATTGTTCAATGACTGACTGACAAATAGAAAATCTAAGAAATGACCAGCACCATATAAATATCATATATATATATATATATATATATATATATATATATATGCCAAATAGGGCATAAGGCTAATATTAAATTTCCTATGAAATTAGTCATTTCACTGGAACAAAATTCTCAAAGTAATAAAAAAACTTATAATCACTGCCAAACTAGATATTATACATATATACACATTATATAAGTGTGGAGATACCAAGTTTCACTTCCTGCCCAAAACAGCATGCCTTCAAATTCCCCACTTTTCTCCTGGAAATGGCCAACTCATTTTATCTTTTATAGATTTCAAATACTTTATTTAAATGGATTATCTACTACATGCCCACCCATAGGCATTTATTTCCTTATTATAATATTTTTAGTTTGAATCATTCTGTAGAATGAATCCACATTCAATTCTTCTTATGACTGGGTAATATGCCATTACATAGATACATGCATTTGTTAGTCAATTGACTTTTATTATTTTAAAACTATCATGGATGGTGTTAATATGATCATGTATATACATGAATTTTTTGATTACCTGTAAATAAATGTAAGAATGGTACTACTAGAAGGATAAGTAGATATTTAATTTTATCAGATAATTTTGCAGAAACTAAATCACCTTGCAATTTCCTCAGAAATGTATGAGGATTTTAAATTATGTATAACTTTGACAATGCTCTCTCATACTCATTATTATGTTTAAATTCATAGAATTTAAGTTAGATAGTATAATTTTATATTTTCTAGTGAGTAATGGCATTTTTTATTTTTTATGCTGATTGTTTATGTATAGTCTAAGGAGAAATGTCTTTGCTGCATTTTAAAGTGAATTTTAGCTTACCTCATTAGGAAAATGTGTAAGAAACCTTTATGAATCCAGAGTCATGGAATCCTTCATTAGTTACATGAATCATGAATATATCCCATTCAGGTATCTTTCCACTCTTGTGAAGGCATATATTCTTTGAACTACAAATTGCTTTTATAAAGTTTTATTTATCTAATTTTCCTTTGTTGTTTATGGTTCAATTAATACTTTTCACAAAAAGCAATTTTTGAAGTTAAATTTTAAATGAATATAATTTTGGCATTAAATTCTAAAAATTTAACAAAGAACAGATATTCCTTTAAAATATTTTAAAGGATATCCTTCTAATAGGAAGAAAATAATTTAGTAGAAATGTGTTGTTATACAGAGCAGTAAAGTTTAAAACTTCACATGAAATATCCCAAAATACAAGTTTATATTCTTGTAGTTTAAATTCTGTAGTAAATAATAAGCACACTGCTTGGGAGGTTTATAAGATGAAAAGCACGTATGACAACACATTATTTACATACAAAATTCCAGAAATATTTCATTATAAAATCACATAAAGCATCATTTATGCTAAAAATATACATGATAATCATAAAACAAGCACACAACAGGACAATATTTGATTGCTAAAGGTAAAATAATTGAACAATAAAACCATACAATTTTGAAGGAGACAGGAATGAAGAAATGCACAGAAAGAATAGATGGAAAAAAAAGACACTTTAAGAGAAAGGCAATTGCTTAATCTAGGTAGGTATCACAATATCTCTTCTAAATGGAAGCATTCTATTCCTCGATAATGTATAGTGAGAGATAGCTTAGATAAAGGACTATGTTATTCTCTTCTCAAAAGAATGAGCTTAAAATAGACAGACACTGTAACTGCAAGGTTATAAAACACACAATGTTAATTCGACCTTAAAGAAATCTCTAGTATTTCATATCACAGAATGCAGACTTCTGAACAAAAGATGATGTCATAAATAAAGTTACTAGAACAAAAATATTGTTAAGATAGAAAATCAAGAAAAGAAGAAACATTGTGTCCAACAAAAGTAATCCCACACAGGGGACAGTAGAGAAGGTTTTAGCTTGGGACTTGTACAGTCAAAGTGAATAATTTCCATTAAGAAGGAAAATAAATGGAATGCCCCCAACAAAGATCAGGTTTGTAGTTATATGTATAAAATGATATTATTATAAGTGTAATATAAAAATAGTAAGTCATTTAGAAATATTCAGATAAATGCCTGGAGACATTTAAACAAGTTTGAAATGATTGCCTCTAAGTTTCAGAATTTAAAAACATGGAGAAAGGATTACTGTTTTTAACAACAATACCAGAGAATTTTTGATGTTTACAAGGACAGACACAAGCTAAGTGTCCAGCACAAATGAAATTCCAGCACTCGGTTGTGTAGGAGTAGAACTGGGAATTCAAGGTTTTCTCTGTCTAAATAGTGACATCAGTGCCAGCTTGGGCTACCCGAGACTGTTCAAAACAAACAAACAAACAAACAAACAAACAACAAAAAAACAGATAAACAGATACCAACCTTTTCAGAGAAAATGAAAAATCTTTTTACATAAAATGAACCACAATATCGTATATTTTGTATACCCATTTTGAATTGTGGAGTTTACATTCCATCAATGAAACATGCACACAAGAATATACTCATACACATGTGGAATTCCCTGGGATTTGTGAATGTTATAAAGCAAGCATTAGTTTCTACTCATATGTTGCAAAGATTTGCAAAGTCAGCACACAGATATTGCCTAAGGAACTTCCATTAATTAGGTAAGATGCTGACAAATGCCCACACCAGTTTAAGAAATTATTCTTGGAAAGAAAGCTTCTCTTACTACTCATGCAATATCCTGTGTAGATTTATCTTCTTTTCAGTTTATAGAACAATAAATTGAGAAATATCTTTTGTTCATAAATTTGTTTAAAAAGTTTTAGATCTTAGAAAGTAATTTGTGGTAAATATTATATATATTATGAGTAACTCTTAGAAGACTTCTTGCTCTCCAGAGAACCAAATGTCTTTCTTTGGGGGATCTTCTATTTATGGTTGTCAGTGAAAGTAGAGAACTTCTAAGTAAGTGCATTGGTATGTGAAAATCAATTAAGAACACAGGAGAGGGTTTTTTTTTTTAATTTTGATTAATCTTTTTTGTTTTGTTTTGTTTTAGATGACGGTTGAGGTCAATTTTTAATTTAGTCCTAGCAGTAAACTCATTAGAATTTATAATTACCTTTATTCTAGTCCTTAATTAGTTTTACCAATAATCTATATATTATAGATGTGCCTTTATATTATATTATACACTATATAGTGCCTCTAAATTGTAGTGCCTTTATATACATTATATAGTGCCTCTAAATTGTATCATCTAAAGGAAAATTTTAATTCAGGACAATTATTCTGTAGCATTGATAACTACATTGTTTTCCATATAGGAATGGAGCATTTGTTCAAGATAAAAGGTTTCAGCACAGCAAAGCAAGGAAGAAAAATAATCCTACATACTGTAAAAGTATTAAGCTCAAACTTTCTTACTAAGAATTTATATGTTAGTATTAAAACTGATGCAATGGTTAT
>NW_021604564.1:2836482-2879527 GCF_004785775.1 Grammomys surdaster | reverse complement strand
ATATATATATATATATATATATATATATATATATATATATATTTCCATAGATCATTTGCTATGTTTTTTTCTGACCTCTTCATACAACATCATGCTTCTTAAGCTCATTCATACCGTTGCCCTTATCCATAGCACATTCTCATTTATTTCTGGGCACACAGAGTATTCCACTGCTGACAGACACATGTCTTCTGATTTTTGGAAGCTATAAATATAAGAGCAATGACCATCTTACACAAATATTTACATGAATAGTTTTTCATTGTATTTCTTTTATAGATATAATGATTAATATTGTTGAATTTTAGGATGTGTTTTTCTAAGCAATTGCCAACCACTTTTTCAAGGAGGTATCTCATTATCAGTGTTGATTGTTGTTAGTCTTTAAATTTTCCTCTTTTGAGTAGTAAATTATCAATGTCTCTAATGTCTGCTGATCACTTATGATATTGAGAATTCTGTCATTGCTTACTGGCTATTTATACATCCTTTGAGGTAAAGGTTATATTTAAAACATAAAGTTTAAAATGTGGTTATTTTCTTATTTAAGTTACTTCTTAAGACATTTTTTATATTCTACTCCATTTATGTGCCTTATTGCCCATGTTCATGCATCCTTTACCATACAAATCTTTTTAAATCAATGTGTCTATTCATATTAATTTCTGATATACTGAATTTCAAGTGGGCCATCTGAAGCTATCCTTGTGGTTGGATGTCACAGGATCCTGGTGGCTCAGCAAGGGTTTTGCAAATGAATACAATGATTGTCTTCCCCTAGAATCTATCAATGACTATGTTGTAAAATTTAATAATATGTAATACGGATGGAAATTTTTTTAATGACATGTGTTGAGAATTTTATCTCTGCTTCTGCTGTCTGTTAGAGAATATGTCATTTTTACAACTTTTTGTTTATTTTTGGGAATTTCACTATGTATACATTATATTCTGATCATATTGTCTTGCACTAACCCTCTTTCTAGACATCAGAGTCCCGACTCATTGCTGCATCTCCATCCAAATTCCTATACTCTTGTTTTATTTTATAGTATTATCTACTGAGTATTCTTGGTGCTGCCTACATGCAGTGAGTGTAGGACTGTCAACTAGAGCATGACCAACCTGCCAGGGGCATTTCCCTGAAGAAAACTGATTCTCTTTCATCCAACAGTCATCATTTGTCAGTTGCCCTCGATTCACAAGTTCAGTTGTGGCTATGAGTAAGAATTACAGGTTTTACATTCTTCATGAGTAGGCTTATAATTAGACTATATAAAACTTATACTAGGAAAATATATACACTTAAAATCATTTGATATCCTCCAACTCCTTCACTTTTCCCTAAATAAAAAATCTGTAGAAATATGAAACTATGAATACAGTGGAGACTTTGAGGTGACTTCTAGCAAATTATTTAAATATTAAATATTACTAAAACATCTAAGTTTAAAAATATTGACCACTTTTTCAAGGAGAGTCATAGAAATTCAAATATGTGAAGTAACACTAGAATAAAAATATGTTTCTTCTCCAAATAGTATTTTTGATGAACTTTATCCAGTTGATCAACATTGTTTAATAAAGACATTGGGGTTGAATTTTGTTTTTGATGTGTTGTGAGACAAAGACCCAAAGATCACTCAGCTAAAGCAGATACTGTATTAGGGAGTCTTTATTAAGATGGTCAGCAACTGTCTAGAAAGAAATAATTCTTACAGACGAGCCCTAATTGCTTTTTTTCAGAGACCACTTAAAAGCAAAAAAACATAACCTGCTTGGCAGTTACAGGTAGAAATAGATCAAGGGAGAAGTTTAACAAAAGCAAAGAGAGGCAGTTAGCTGGGGTACTTGGACTTCAAGACCTTAGGACAGGGATAGACAATTATCTGAGGAACTTTCCATAGGAGTATAAGTGGAAACAGAGTAGCTCAGAGTTAGACTTTAGATGGCTACATCAGGGACAAGATTGAAAAACCTTGGCACCCTCATTGCCATTAGCTTTCTTTCACAAGATGTAAGGAGACACTCTGATTGCTATGAATTGAGATAAGATGGTTTTCTGGTCAAAAGAAATAAATAAAACTGAAATGTAAACAAAACAAACAAACAAACAAACAAACAATGACTGTTGTAGAAAAAAGAAAAGCAAGATTTTCCACATATGTACTCAAGGCTACCTGCTTATTCATGTGATTGGAATGAATTCATCAGTGTCTTTAAATTCACCAGCCAATTTAATCTAGCACCTGTTTTGGATACCTTTTTCCACTCTCAAATTTGTCTGTGACTATCCAACTATCATTTCTAATGTTATGCAGAAAGGATTGAAGTTTGTTCAGGCTTATATTGCAGTCTGTTTCTTTTTCTCCTTTGCACTCCCCAATCGACTCAATTAAGTTAACCTCTTTATAAATATGTGAACTCCATGATATTCAGGCAACATGGATGACTTGACAGTAGTCAAGTCTTTACAAAGAGAGTTGTATCCCAGTTAGCTAACCTAATTATAAGCTTATAAGTTGTTCCCCACAAGTGCTCTCCATACCTGTGTGGTTCTCAGTCCTTCTACATCTCTGCCCTCTTTAGCTCTTCCTCTTCCTTTTTTCTCTTCCTCTCCCAACTCCTCCTCTTCTTCTCCTTGCTCCTCCCAGCTTAGCTCCTCCTACAATGGGGAGATTATCACTGCTGTTTGCCTCATTACATACCTCTCATAAACTCTTATCATGTCACCTTCATCTTTGGATATTAGGAAATCAGAAGGATTTTTTTTCTAATGTCATTGACCACATACAGCACATAAATGGCAGAAGCCAAGATTTATGTATAGATTTATTAGGTTCCACTATGGCTAAGTCTGTGATTACATCTCAGGCTTAAATACATTTTCCTTGACTTCTTATGGCTAAAACTTAATTCTAAAAGATTGTCTTAAAGATTACAAGAGTTTCTCATAAAGAAAGCTTTCAAACATTTGCATTTTCAAGAAATTTTTCCCAGACTTGAAGTAGTAGGTATTGGCAACAGAGGAATAATAAATGAATGCTTCTTTTTATATCATAAATGAAAAGAAAAAGAGGTTAACACTTGCTGCAGACACTTCTCCAGCTCTTCCCACACCCCTAGCCTCTGCATTATAGATACTTTTATACTCAGGACTGTGTGTTCTCCTTTACAGATTCAAATTTGTGGGTAGTGGTGCTTCCACACGGATCAGAAAAAGTTATTTGTTCAAGATATAAAGGTCTACAAGAAGAAGCATTCTATTGGCATTGTTATTTAATTGTCAGTGAGGATAATACAACTTTAGATAAGTCGTTAGCCATTGTGTATCTATTCCTATGTTTTATATATGAAACAAGTAATTCTATTTCACATGAATTATTAAATGACTGAGTGAAAAATATTTCAAAACACTCTGAAAACACTCAATAGAAATTTGACAGAAGTGATCCAGGTTATCTTGATCATGATAGAATATAAGTCTAGTTTTTCATCCTTATGATGACCTTGAAAACAATCTTTTCTTGTAATAGTCAAGGTCATGTTAGAGATGCTAGTACATGCTTCTTTCTCAAATGTTTCCACGGATCTGGCTACAGAAAGATGTCAGGGCTATTTATGATGTGGTACATAGCCTACAGTTTTAGCCTTCTACAGGAAAACAGTGCTACATGTATGAACAGGGTCAGTCTAGTGATCTTCTGTGTTTTTCACTTCAGGAGGTAATACTAGAACACAGCATGAGACAACCCAAGGATTGACCATGGACCAGAAGAATCTATAGAAAAATTTTGACCTATATTCTTTGTAAGCACATGATACCCCCTATAAGTGTGTCAAGTTTATTATAGTTGTTTACCATCAGTAAATTTCTGGAGCACAGCATAGTCCTAAGTGATAACATGGACCTTTATGTGTATTCTGGGGCAATGATAATAATGATACCACATAGGTGATAGCAGAGGTTGGAGAGAGCAAGGGTTTGTAAGCCAGATGAGACTTTAAAAAGGAACACACTCCTGTTAGCTTTAGACAAAACTAGCTCTGAAAATCATGTGTTAGCTACTTCTAAAGACTATAGTTCATAGAGGACCATATCTAAGCACTGCTCAAACAATGCTAGACAATCTGTTCTTAAGACTGAAGAAGTATTTAAAATGTTTAGAGAAAGATATGTTCAAAGTTGTTATTCTGTGACCTGATCTTCAATCGGAATAGTTATTTTTCTACCCATTGGTCTGTGTTCTTTTTCAAACTAAGTCAGAGTTGCTCCATTTTACTGCAGGGCAGTGGTCAGTTTAGAGATGTTTAATTATTGGTCAAGTTCTGAGAGGAATATACTAAATGCTTATCCATAAAGTAAACGTCTATATTGTCTTACCACCAAGGTTTATGGAACATCATGAAACAGGAGGGGAAAAAAACGTAAGAGCTACAAGGTGAGGAGAGTGAATTAAGAGCTGTTTGCTGAACATGGCATGACTATTACACTTGAGAACCTACAAAGGTTTTGGTGACCTGAACCAGACCTCCACAAGATCAACAGTCAAAGTTTTGCCAAAGCTACATAAGAAAATAGGAGAGATGGCTCTCATATTAACAACTTATTGGCATATCTGAGAACCATAGAACACAAAGAATAGCATCTCAAAAGAGTGGATACCAAGGAATAATCAAACACAGTACTGAAATCAATAAAATAGAAACAAACAAAAAACTGAAGAAAACAAAGAAACAGAGTTGGTTCTCTGAGAAAATTAAACAAATTGATTAAACACTTAGCCAAATGAACTATAGAGAGAAACATTCTAATGTAGTAATTTGAAAATGGGAAACCATCAACCACCCAAAACCCACCCATCTGGAATACTACTTCCCTTCCGCCCTGCGCCTGGTCCTTTTGGCTAGGGCAGACACCTAGCTGTTCTTCTCCTGTGGAGACACCTTATCCTGAGGCATCCTAGAGGAGCTGCTGCACTCAGAGCATCAGAATTTCAGGATCACAGAGGCAGCCTGAGTCCCAGGAGTTCTTCCACCCAGGAGCTTAGGATCACAGTAACACAGAGACATCTGGACTCTGAGGAGTTCTGATTCAAGCAAGATAACTGGAAAGAGATACTCCAGTCAGACACAGTGAGCACAGGTAACACTAGAGTTAAGCAGATGGTGAAAGACAAGTGCAAGAACACAAGCAACACAAACCAAAGTTACTTGGCATCATCAGAACCCAGTTCTCCCACCATGGCAAGCCCTGGGCAGCCCATCACACAGGAAAACCAGGATTCAGAACAAAAATCACTTCTCATGAGCATGATAGAGGATTTTAAGAAGGACATAAGTAACTCCCTTAAAGAAGTACAGGAGAGCACAGGTAAACAGGTAGAAGCCCTTAAAGAGGAAGCACAAAATTCCCTTAAATAACTGCAAGAAAAAACAAGCAAACAGGTGAAGAATTGGACAAAACCATCCAGGATCTAAAAATGGAAATAGAAACAATAAAGAAATCTCAAAGGGAGACTACCTTGGAGATCATACAGACCCTAAGGGAACACAAATGGCAGCCCAGAGTACTATACCCAGTAAACCTCTCAATCACTATAGATGGAAAAACTAAGATATTCCATGACAAAACCAAATTTGCACAATATCTTCCCACAAACCCAGCACTTCAAAGGATAATCAATGGAAAATGCCAACACAAGGAAGGAAACTACAACCTAGAAAAATCAAGGAAGTAATCTTCCAACAACCCCAAAAGAAGATAGCTACACAAACATAATTCCACCTCTAATAACAAAAGTAATAGGAAGCAACAATCATTTTTCCTTAATATCTCTTAACATCAATGGACTCAATTCTGCAATAAAAAGACATAGACTATCAGACTGGATACATAAACAGGACCCAGAATTTTGCTGCATACAGGAAATGCACCTCACTGACAAAGACAGACACTACCTCAGAGTTAAAGGATAGAAAACAATATTCCAAGCAAGTGGTCCCAAGAAACAAGCAGGAATAGCCATTCTAATATCAAATAAAATCAACTTTCAACCAAAAGTAATCAAAAAAGATAAGGAAGGACACTTCATATTCATCAAAGGAAAAAATTCACCAAGAGGATCTCTCAATTCTGAACACCTATGCTCCAAATGCAAGGGCATCCACATTCATAAAGAAAACTTTACTAAAGCTCAAAGCACACATTGTACCTCACACAACAATATTAGGAGACTTCAAAACACCACTCTCAGCAATGGACAGATCATGGAAACAGAAACTAAACAGAGACACAGTGAAACTAACAGAATCAAATAAATTTAACAGATATCTATGGAACATTTCATCTTGAAACAAAATAGTATACTTTATTCTCAGCACTTCATGGTACCAGCTCCAAAATTGACCATATAATCAGTCACAAAACAGGCCTGAAGAGATACAAGAAGATTGAAATAATCCCATGCATCCTATCAGATCTGCATGGACTAAGGCTGGCCTTCAATAACAACAAAAACAATGTAAAGCCCACATACATGTGGAAACTGAACAACACTCTACTCAATGATGAGTTGGTCAAGGAAGAAATAAAGAAAGAAATTAAAGATGTTTTAGAATTCAATGAAAATAAAGCACATCATATCTAAACTTTGGGACACAACTGAAAGCAGTGTTAATAGGAAAACTCATCGCTCTGAATGCCTCCAAAAAGAAACTGGAGAGAGCATACACTAGCCTCTTGACAGCACATCTGAAATCTCCAGAACAAAAGGAAGCCAATACACCCAAGAGGAGTAGATGGCAGGAAATAATCAAAGTCAGGGCTGAAATCAACCAAATAGAACAAAAAGAACTGTACAAAGAATCTACAAAACCAGGAGCTGGTTCTTTGAGAAAATCAACAAGATAGGTAAACTCTTAGCCAGACTAACCAGAGGGCACAGAGACAGTACCCAAATTAACAAAATCAGAACTGAAAAAGGAGACATAACAACAGAAACCAAGGAAATACAAAAAATCATCAGATCCTACTACAAAAGCCTGTACTTATCAAAACTGGAAAATGTGAATGAAATGGACAATTTTCTAGACAGATACCAGGTATCAAATTAAGATCAGATAAACCATCTAAGCTGTCTCATAACCCCTAAAGAAATAGAAGCAGTCATTAATAGTCTCCCAACCAAAAAAAGGCCAGGACCAGATGAGTTTACTTCATTTCATTACTATATTTCATATATACAAAGAACTCAAGAAATTAGACTCCAGACAACCAAATAACCCTATTAAAAAATGGGATATAGAGCTTAACAAAGAATTTTCAACGAAGGAAACTCAAATGGCCAAGAAGCACCTAAAGTAATGTTCAGTATCCTTAGTCGTCAGGGAAATGAAATCAAAACAACCCTGAGACTCCATCTCACACCAGTCAGAATGGCTAAGATTAAAAATTCAGGCGATAGTAGATGCTGGCGAGGGTGTGGAGAAAGAGGAACACTCCTCCATTGTTGGTGGGACTGCAAGATGGTGCAACCACTTTGGAAATCAGTCTGGCGGTTCCTCAGAAAATTGGACATAGCATTACCTGAGGATCCAGCTATACCACTCCTGGGCATATACCCAGAAGATGCTCAAACATATAACAAGGACATATGCTCAACTATGTTCATAGCAGCCTTACTTATAATAGCCAGGAGCTGGAAGGAACCCAGATGTCCTTCAACTGAGGAATGGATTCAAAAAAATGTGGTATATTTACACAATGGAGTATTACTCAGCTATTACAAACAATGAATTCGAGAGTTTCCTAGGTAAATGGATAGAACTAGAAATTATCATCCTGAGTGAAGTAAGCCAATCACAAAAGAACACACATGGTATTCACTCACTGATTATTGGATATTAGCCCAGAACCTTGAAATGCCCAAGATGCAACTCACAGGCCACATGAAGCTCAAAAAGAAGGAAGACTAAGTGAGGGTGATTCAGTCCTTCTTAGAAGGAGCAACAAAATACTCAAGGGAGCAAATATGGAGACAAAGTGAGGGTCAGAAACTGAAGGAGGGGCCATCTGAAGACCATTCCACCTGAGTATCCATCCCATGTGCAGTCACCAAAGGTAGATGCTGATGTGGAAGTCAGGAAGTGTATGGTGATAAGAGCCTGATATGGATGTCTCCTCAGAGGTCTTCAAGGGTCTGACATATTCAGAGGCAGATGCTCACAACTAGCCATTGAACTGATAATGGGGTTCCCAATGGAGGAGTTAGAATGAAGGCCATTGGAGCTGAAAGGGTTTGTGGCCCCATGAGGAGAGCAACAATACCAACCAACCACAGCTCCTGGGATCTAAGCCATCAACCTGGGAGCACTTAGGGAGGGATCCAGGGCTTTAGCTGAATAAGTAAGAGTGGAGGGCCCTGTTGGGCATAGGTGGAAAAAGAGATCCTTGACCTCATGAAGGCTGGATGCCCCAGGGGGTGGGAATTTGAGGGTGGGGAGGTGGGAGTGGGGGGGTAGGTAGGGGTTACATCCGCAGAGAAGAAGGAGGAGGGGTGAGGGGATAGGGGGTTCCTGGGTGGGTGGGGGATGGGGTATGGGGACAACATATGAAATGTAAATAAGACATCCAATAAAAAAAAGAAAAGATTGTTTGGTGAGGAATAAATGATACATTTATCTGTGGCTATAAGTATAGACACCTAACAGTTAAAAGTTATGCTAGTTTCACAAAGTGGCAGTAGTAAGTTTTTCTCTAAGATTCATGATCTCAGTATCAAGCTGTTGGCTAGGTTTCTTATGACATGATTTTTTTCTATTAAATGGATATGAAGTCCAACTAGATACCTGTTGGTTACAGTCATTATTTGAGTGCCACTATTGTACCTTTAGAAGTATCAAGCCATGCTTTTCGTTATTGTGGTTTACATGCATTGCAGTTAGGTAGGGGTTTTAGTAGCTTCCATTCTTTGGTAACATGTATAACACCTTGTACGACTATGAAAGTTAGTACTCAGAAAAGAGGCCTTCACATCGATCCACCTTAGTACATTCACAAAATATTTAATGTCGAATCATTGAAACACTGCTATTTCATTTTTTCCTAATAATTTTTATGTCAGGTTTGTTTGAAATGTATGTATATGTGGTCATATTGAATATATATTATATCAATTATTACTACAATTACTTGTTAAGTTTTATACCTACTCTATAGATAAAACTTGCCATTTGTGATACTCAGTAGAATTATGTTCTTTATTACTTAATTTCTGAGAGAGAGAGAGATGATAAAAATCCTCTATCAAACCAAGTCAATATCACCTGCAATTATGTCTCCATTTATCATTTTATGTAGTTTTTTAACAATAACATTTAGGTACAGTTGGATTAACAAATTCAGATTTGATATAAACCTGTGATAGCAACCTTTTCCAGTACATCATTGTCTTATTTATATATTTTATACAGTGTTAGTATGGCCACAGACTTTTTCATTTCTTTTTATTCAATATATATTTTTGGATTATTTTACTTTTAAAATTTTAATGGGCCTAAGTTTCTTTTGTACCGAAAAAGCTTGCATTTTCGTTTTCATTGTTTTTACTGATCTGTGTCTCAAGTAGATCATTCATCCTGCTTATATAAAGTAGCAACTATTCACAAATATTTGCAATTTTTATCTTCTAATTGGTATTTTATTATTTCCTTCAATATATCTTTACAATTGTTCTTTTTAATTCTCATCCTTTCAGATTAAATTTGTTTGTTCATATGTTTTTTCTATTTTATTTCTTTGTATCAACTAATATGGAAACTATATTATATATTATATGAAGCCATCTTCAAGAATTTGGACTAATAAATTGTGTGGTTGTCAATGTATTTTCTCTCTTCCCAAATAATTCTGGAATGTTAGGATGCTTGAATTCCAACTAACCATCTGCCAACTTTCAAGTCATTAGTATTAAGAACTTCAAGGCTGAATCTTTTGTAGGTATTCCTTTATTTTACATGTAATTTTAATTCTTTTTATTATTTTCTTCCTCATCTTATTTAAAAGAAATGTGACAGTTGTTGCGAGCTGAATTTTCTATGTATGTGGTAGTTTAAATATGCCTGGACCATGGGAAGATGTATTATTAGGAAGTGTGGCCTTGTTGGCATAGGTATGGCATTGGTGGAGGAAGTATATCACTGTGGGGTGGGTTTTGGGGTCCTATGCTCAGGCTCTGCCCAATGTGCAGAAAAGAGTCTCCTTCTGGCTGCCTTCAGATCAAGACGTAGAACTATCAGCTCCTTCTAGTTAGTGCACCATGTCTTCCTGGATGCTGCCGTGCTTCCCACGATGATGATTATCGACTGAAACTAAAGCTGTAAGCAAGCCCCAGTTAAACGTTGTCTTTCATAGAAGTTGCCCTGGTCATGGTGTCTCTTCCTACCAATGAAGATCTAAGACATCTATATATGTTGAAAATCACTGATATTTCAGAACTTGCTGTTATTTGAAAAAATAATCATTGGGTTATTTAATTTTGGTAAGCCAATTATGCTATTGAATAAACTTTTAGTGCAATATGATAGATATCTTTAAAGGTGAAATCCCAGGGCTCAGAATTACAAAAGAAAAAAAAATGTGTGAACATGCAGCTTGTGATGGGAATAGCACAACACAAGCCTTGGAATACAGATTGCTGGAGCAAACCCTGATGACCTGGAATGTAAAAAAGAATGACTACCCTCTAAAGAATAAAGGGAAATTATCTTCTTACTGCACTGATTTTGAACTTCTGTTTTCTAACCCCATAAACAACATATTGTGTTGTTGTAAACCATGCAGGATATTGCCCTTCATTCTAAAAGCTCAAGAATAATACAACAATGCAGGTTGTTTTAGCTATATAGGATTGAAAGCTATTTTATTGTACTTTATTCTTTTTTGTTGTTGTTGTTGGTATTACAAGCCTAGTCTTTAAAGGCTGAACCCTGTATTTAGCCCCGTATTGCTGTTGTAGTTTTTGTTGTTGTTTGTGAGACATGTTCTCTTTGTGTAACACACCTCTCTGTCCTGGAACCCACTTTCATAGACCAGGATGGCCTAAAAACTCAGACATCTAATTTCCTCTGCTTCTAAAATGCTGGGAATAAAAGTATGGGATACTAATCCAGCCTCATTTATTTTAAAATTATAGGTTTATCAACTATTTAATCCTATTCACTTAATGCTAATGAAGTCATCATCCTGTCTTCTGACTTCTTGTGTTAACGTCTTTTCGTCTCTTTATCTGTACATCAAAGTGGTTCATGTTTTTCATCTTTACAATAAATTGCAATCCTCATGATCAGGAAGTTTGCTGTGAGACTATGTCTTCTTGTAATGTCAGAACCTGTATCCATAATGTCTCAGCAACATGGTTGGCTAAACATGAGTGGAGCAAAAACAATAGACATGTTGATGTGGACAGGCACAACCCCACAGGCTTTGTTATATTCTTCAGTACTAATCTGATTTAACATTTGAGTCTGTTTTTTTTTTTTAATTCTGTTAGCCATTAAAAATTAGAATTCTTATTTACATTAATTCTGAGAAAGCTGTATCAAGTATGTCCACTAGCATCCTATGCAGCATATTTCAAAATTTCAATTAAATATATTTCAGACATTCTTCAGCTTCCACACTTATTAATATAGTTCTTATTTCTTGGTCACATTTGAAATTATTTTTATATTTTTTTCTAGGATAAAATTTTCTCCTTTGTTTCTGTCTAGCTTTTTTTGTTAATACATCTAGTTCTTTTTTTATTTTAGTTACTCTATTTTTGTTTTACATGTCACATAGATTTTACTTTCAAATCTCTTTTATTAATTTATTGTTCCATAGCTATTTTGAAATAATTCATTTACTGTTATCTATTGATACATTTTCTGATGTATTATATATCATTTTCAAAATAATTGTCATTCATTCAATGATTACCATACATTGAATACTTATCATATACCATGTCCTTGCGTAATAACTTGAAAACCAAAAGCAAAGAAAAAGAGAAAATAAATATATAATTCTCCAACTTTATGGAATTAATGTCAAGAAAGAAAGTGAGGAAGGAGAAATGATCTAAAGTTATGGTTTTGAGTAGTGTTGTAACTTTAGATAATTTTATGAAACATATCTATGGAAGGAAATAAGGGTTTAACTAGTAATATGAGATAAGGGAGATCAGGATGAAGGCCATAGCCAGTAAAGGAAACTGTAAACATTTCAGGAAAGGAGCCCTAGTGTGCTCCACAAGTAGGAAAGAAGTAGGAAGAGAACTAGAAACAGAAAAGATCTTGACACAGGCACCTGGCATGGAGTAGTGGAGATAACAGTAGAAGCAGTGTAAGCAACAATAGATAAAGAGAGACAGTAGATTCTTATACATTCTTAGAATCCTTAGACATTTTTGCTCAAAAATGTTCAATATCTTAAAAAATGTTATAAAGGTTAGATTTTGTTTTATTTTTAAAATTAAATATGTAAGTAATTTTTTAAATTATAGTAATATGACTTGTATTATTTGATCTCAAGTTTGACAACTAGTATTAGATAATTAATTGAAAGTTTTTTCCCAAAGGAGGACTCGTTCTCCTACTCTCTGCATACATTAATTGTCTGTAGCTCTTTGTCTATGGATGGAACTCTCCCTTACATGTTTTTATGTGTTTGGATGACGTATCTCCTCAGGTCTTGTTTCCATAGTCATATTATTGAGGTATCATAACCGATGAATCCTTGAAATTTTGAGGAGATGCTATCTCACAAACTACTTTCTGGTCCTCTGGCTCTTAAATATTTTGCCTCTTCTTCCATGATGTTTCTTAAACCATAAGTTCAGGAGTTGTATTGTACATGTATCAGCTGGAGCTGGGCACTGTACAACACTTGTCTCTAGTTTTCTCAGTTATGAATTTTTGTAATAATCTTTGAATGTTGCAAAGACAAGTTTCCTTATTGTGTGCTCAGAGCTACAGTTATTGTGTGTATAAAAACAGTGTGCAGTCAGGAGTTGTACTGTATTTTTGTGGTGATAAATAAAGAAAAATGACAAGGAAATATAGAAATAGAAGACAGAAGAGAAAAATTGCGGTTCACCTTGAGTGTATCAGAAAGGGACGCAAGCTATCTTTTCCTTCAGATTGGCAAGAAGGGTTCACCAAAGGCAAAAGGAATGTTTGCAATGGGTGAAACTATAAGGAAGCATACAATTGTGGACCTCGGGATACCCATTCTGATTATGTTGTTTAAAAACATATAAGATATAAAGACAGTGAATTCAAAATCAATAGAATTCAAGATTATAGGGAAGAATGATTGAGAAGCAGCATTGAGGAGTAAATATCCTCATCTGTAAGACAGAAAAGGTATCAGAAAGAAAAGGAGAAAGAAAATGCTTTACTAATCAACCTGCAAAGTTTATGATTTGTGTTTTCTTTAATTTTCTTTAAGGCTGGATAGAATTCTATATGTGTATATTATTGTGAGTGAGGTAAATCAGCCTTCTCATGGCAAATGCTACATGATCTCTTTTATTTGTATGTTATAGTTCAGAGTCTTTAGATGTGTGTGTATAACCTGGAGTAATTGTTGAAATCAGGAAAAATAAAATAGGATTATAGTGGATGGGAAAGAGAGGAGAGGGAAGGAACTCTAGACACAAGGATATTTGGATATATGTGCTACAAAATCAGAAAACATAGGGGACTTTAATTGGGAACAGGAGAGAGAGACAGAGGTATAAAGGAAATAGCAATAAGAGTGATATAATAGTCAATACAAGAAACATGTTATTTATTACCTTTATCATACACATATATTTAAAGTGTGTGTGTGTCTGTGTGTGTGTGTGTGTGTGTATTAAATGTATTTATGCCACAAGAGGTGATAATACTTCTCCCAAGAACTATAGACTAACAAAAATCCCAGTGCCTGGCAATGGAAAAATTCTTTTGAGTTGTTCAAGACAGCCCAAAAGGAATATGGGCTATTGTTGCCCTTAGTCACCATGGAGCACTTGAAGAAAAAGATCCCATTGCTAAGGACATAACACATTTTAGAAATGGAATTCAGAGAAATGGATCTGGCACTCACCGAGAACTCTTCTCTTAGGATTAGCTTTTACATTATCTGAAAATTTTTTGCAAGCAGCCAAGGAAGAAAAGGAGTCAATACTCCTACCCAAATATAAAGCTTGTTAATCACAAAAGTAACTTGCATGACAAGAGATCCTCAAGAGCATAGTAAGTGGCACTCATATCTTGGCTATAACCAACAACTAATTATCTAATTGGATTTAACACCCACTCAGTAGAAGATAATTGATGCCTGGTATTGAAAACCTCGCCAACTGGTCATAGTTCCTGAGATATGAACACAGAGAACTTAACTACTACCATTTTCTTAAACCAGTATACTTTCAAGTTGCATTCTAAACATTTATTCTTACATATAATTATTACCTTACTGTTCATCAGAAACATTTCTTTTTACAGCAGATAGAAACCATTACATGAATCCATATTTTATCAAAATACAGAGAGAAGAACTAACAATGGCATGCCAAACACATATTGGTAGATCTGTAACATAATCTGTATGTGTTATCCTAAGGGAACATCACGGAATAGCAAGTAGAAATATTGTAATAGTCAGGGAACCAGGAGATCTTAATCAAGATAGTGTTTTCTATATATTGGAGGGAAGCTCCATTCATAAAATCTTAACAATCTGGCCACGTAAACAAGACCTTCAAAATGACATCAGCAGCTGACATAAAAATAAAGGCAATAAAAATCTCATTGAGCTTAACTCCTAGATTAAAGAACTGTTTGAAATGAATGATTGCTGAAATATAGAGATGTAGACTTCTTCAGGAAATATCCATTTGAAAGGTTATCAATACTGAACAGTCATTCCTAAAGAAGTGTACATATGGGCAAATATAAATAAAATTAGCAGCATAAAAATAGACATAAACATGTATATGTATATAAATATATTCATGTTTTTACTTACATAACTAATAATTAAAGGAGGGGTTTTGAATTTGAGAAGTGAGAGGAACACAGGGGGAAAGAAATGGGGTGAAAATTATTTATATATAGTATACTGATATAAACTTTCTCAAGAATTAAAATTTAAATTGAAATCAGAACATGTAAGTAATGCTCTACATGATATTGCTGTGGGCAAGAAATATTCTCACTTTTGATACTGGAGCAATATATTGTTGTAAAAAAGGTTGAGAAAAAGGTCTAACAGAGCAAAATGTACTAATGATGGCTCTTGCATTCCAAAAAAAACCCCAAAAACAAAAACAAAACAAACAAACAAACAAACAAAAAACAAGGACACAAAATTGAAGCAGGATGGGATGTAGGCAGTGGTCAGCTGCACAAAATTCCTATCGCAATGACAATATGAAGCATGAAAACTCTGTCACCTGAGAGTGCTGTGAGCAAGACACTGGAAGCAGAGTGGCTCTGTCTTTTTAAGGTCCAAGTGGTAATGCCCGAAATGCAACTAAAAGAATTCATGTTTTCACTTCTGTTAATATCTCCTAAAGAAAATTGAAATGATATTCTTGAGAATGAGTATAAAAGGTAATCGTCACCCCACTAGATAGTTGCTGGAAGACCAAAGGCAGGCTCACCTGAATCTGTCACTGAATGCCTACTGAGAGTAGACATTGCTCATTAAGATTTTGATTTACCTATCTGATTAATGATTTTTGTTTAAGAATCCATGTTGTTTGCTATTTTCCTTGCAGGAATTTTGTAGGTCATTATTTAAAATGCATTCATCTGAAAAGAATCTTCGTGTACAACTATGAATTATTTGATTACAGCAGCACAACACACACAGTTATCAGGACACAGTTATTTATCCTGCTAGAAACCCTCCACAAGAATGGGTTTCACCATTTTTCTGTTCTCTTTAACCAGGCCTAAAAGACGCAGTGATTCTCTGATGAGAAGCTCTCTTTATTTTGTCTTCTGCACTGAATTTCTGAGAAAATTTAATGTCTGAGTGTGATGATCACTGCATGTTCATCTTCCTCAAGATCAGGGCCTGTGTCCTACCTTCTGTTCATGAGTTCTTAAATATAAGCTCTGGATCAGCTATGAGATCCAAATATTCAACCTGAGCAAACACTGAATCTCATACTCTATGCTTGATACAAGGATTGTGCTTTTACTCCATTCCTGACCTCTAAAAATATGTGTTTTACACTAGCTCAGCTGCAAATTTAATTTTCAATACTCAGTTTTATTTATTTTTTTGGAATTTTATGATGTTACATTTAAAGGTACTGTTACTCTAAATATTTAATTTGTCATGTTGCCAGAAATATAAATCTCATTTGTTTTCTTAAAATTTCCTTCAGCCAAAAGAAAATCCATGAAATAATTCAACAATGAAATCCATGAATATCCCACATAGGCTTAGTTAACAACATAGTGAAATATAAAAAATACCATATCATAACACCTTTCACAGAAATTATTGCTATTTTGAATATGTATATATATTACATATGTTATATATGTTTTGAATATATATGTTTATATATATGATATATATATATATATATATATATATATTTAATTTCCATGAGGTTTCCAACATTTGTACTATTTAAGGGTCTCCTTTGTAACATGCTTATATAATACATATTTTTAAAATTCATTCATAAATTAGAGGAATGGCAAATGTTTTCAGTTTCTACAACTCAGTGTTTTGTTTAAAGATCAATGCATCATCTGTAATTCATCCTAAAGATGAATATTCCCTTGGGAGCTTTTATTTCAATTTATCCTTTTTCTTATAAAGGACAGTTATCATGTCTCTAAGCTTTTGTTATTATGAATAATGCTGCAATAAAAATTTATAGGATTCTATGAGTTTATTCTTATTTTGTAGTATATACATAAAATGAGAATTTTATATGCCTTCATAGAAATATTAAAATGATACAAGTTTCTTTCTAAGCTAATACAACTTTGATTCTTTATAATTTCTTTCAAGTTTACTTGAAATTCAGGTTTTTGTTTGTGAAGTATAGTTTAAAATTATTTTAAATATTTCTATTATGCTTTAATGTGTATTTCATATTTTAATACATCTAATGTAATTTTTTGAGAATATGAACATTTTCTTTCCCATTATTGAAGCATGGTTGATTTGCATCCTCACCTCAGTGGAAACAATTGGTACAGTCTTCTAGTCTATTTTTAAGCTAATTATTAAGCAGTGATTTCGCATGGTTTTTGCTATTTTCACATTTTCATTGCAACTAAGGGTTGATAGTTTATGTTTGGTACTTATGTTACAATTCGTTCATATATAAGAGCCAATAATCTGAAAAATAATACTCAAACAATGTGAACTAAGTTATGTAAATGGACGCAGTACTGTACAATTAGAGGAAAAGACAAACTATCTATATATATATATATATATACGGAAAATGGGACACATTGACACATTAACTTTGGGTCATGTTACCAAATTTGTTTTTCTTGAAATACAGAGGCTGAGTAGATGTATATAGACAGACAGACAGACAGACAGACAGACAAACAAATATACCTATCTAACAATGTTTATGATGATGGATTTTCGAACGAAATCCATTTAACCAAGTGGTTCAATGTTATTATTTCAAGATGATTCTTATCAAGTATGGAACTCAATTATTCACTGGATTATCTTCAAATAATAATTACAAATATCAAGCTAAGAATAAATAAATATAATATGATGAAAACAATCTTTCCATACTATTCTATATTTTGTTCATTTGTGATTTTGCTTCTAAACCTTATAATTTCAAAACACATATTTGGATTTCACACAAAGGAATCTTCATGCCTGGGTTAGTAAAATAATTTATTTGTAGATGTGAGCTGAAAGTGAAAGACAGTCACTTGTCTTTATTGACTCTTACAGTTTTTCAGCCCCAAGTAATTAGCCCTTGCATAGTGCTGAAATCCCCATTGATTTAAATATCAAATTAAAAAGGGGATGAATGTGTTGCTATATACAGCTATGCCATAGTCAGTGTTGTGTAATGTATTTCACTATCACTGATCAGAGATTTAAGCTCATTTCTAGAGGTTAATTATAAATTTTACACTTATAGTTAAAGTGTCAAAATGTGCCTTTTTCAGTCTTGAAGAAAATGAGTCTTTTCCCCTAGGATGCATTGGTCAGGTTGTCACTACAAAGAATACCTTTATTTCTACAACCTTAAAGAGTGAAAGGAAAATGAAAATAGAATATTAGAGATGATAATTTAGGTCTATGTTTTCTATGTTTTCTGTTTCTCTTATCATCATATAAATTGCTTTCATTACAACTTAAATACAACAATAGAGGAATGTCTTGGTTAAAATAGAGGGTATTTAAAAAGCCATAACCGATGAACAATAATGCTATCTTGCTTCCAATGTATACAATTTTCCATGACTGTGGTGAGCAATGGAAAAATAATATGCATGCTTAATTTCTCATTAATATAAAAACTGAAGAGAAAAACAATTTATGAAGTATGTGTGTGTATGTCTCTCTCTCTCTCTCTCTCTCTCTCTCTCTCTCTCTCTCTCTCTCTGTGTGTGTGTGTGTGTGTGAGAGAGAGAGAGAGATAGAGAGAGAGAATTCAGTAAACAAAGAATCTTAATATACACTACAAGGAATGTCAAAGTTAGACATTATATAATCTAACTTGCAGAAGAACAGAAGAAAAAGTTGAAAGGTGCATACTGAAAATTTAAGTGGAGGTTGGGGATATTGGTCAAAGTGGACATCTGAGTTAGGGAATAGGTGTAAACTTAAGAGAACTGTTGTAAATCACTGTAACTGAAGTTTGTACCACTGTGTCCCATATCTGAAAACTTCAAGATTGATTGATTTTAAGAGTTTCAAATAAACAGAAAATTGGTAAGTGTGTGAGATATTGCAGTAATCAAGCATGTTTTTATCTACTCATAAGTCTTAATATATATTTTTCAAAAATTTATATTCATCATTTAAATATAGCTTTCTTTTCTCAATTTTTTATTGGATGTTTTATTTACATTTCATATGTTATCCCCTTACCCCATCCCCCTCACCCAGGAACCCCTTATCCCCTCACCCCTCCTCCTGATTCTCTGTGGATGTACCCCAACCTGTCCCCCACTCCCACCTCCCCACCCTCAAATTCCCACCCACTGGGGCATCCAGCCTTCATGAGACCAAGGATCTCTTCTCCGACCTATGCCAGACAGGGCCCACCATCCTTACATATACAGCTGGAGCCATGGATCCCTCCCTAAGTGCTCCCAGCCTGGTGGTTTAGACCCTAGGAACTCGGATTGGTTGGTTTTGTTGCTCTCCTCATGGGGCCACAAACCCTTTCAGCTCCAACAGTCTTCACTCTAACTCCTCCATTGGGAACCCAATGGCTAGCTGTAAGCATCTACCTCTGAATATGTCAGACTTTTTCAGACCTCTAAAGAGACATCTATACCAGGCTCTTATCAGCATGCACTTCCTGACTTCCATATCAGCATCTACCTTTGGTGACTGCACATGGGATGGATACCCAGGTGGAATGGTCTCCAGGTGGCCCCTCCTTCAGTTTCAGTCCATCACTTTGTCTCCATATTTGCTCCCTTGAGTATTTTGTTGCTCCTTCTAAGAAGGACCTAAGCACCCCCCACTTGCATATGTCCTTATTATATGTTCAAGCATCTTCTGGATATATGCCCAGGAGTGGTATAGCTGGATCCTCAGGTAATGCTATGTCCAATTTTCTGAGGAACCGCCAGACTGATTTCCAAAGTGGTTGCACCATCTTGCAGTCCCACCAACAATGGAGGAGTGTTCCTCTTTCTCCACACGCTCGCCACCATCTTCTATCACCTGAGTTTTTAATCTTAGCCATTCATGAATGAAATACTCTATGCAATCTGAAAAAGAACATTTTAAAGTGTCAATACAAAATATAACTAGGTTCTGATGATTTATAAATGGAAAATAAATTAATTGTACAATATCATGCATTTCTAAAGGCTCCGTGATAGAGCACATATTTTTCAAATACAAAAAATAAATGTAAGCTAATGTACCACAATATTTTTGTTCAATACGTAGAAATCTTTTCTCTAAAGATAAAAATTAGCCTACAGTTGAAAAAATAATATAAGAATAACATATTTATGTTTCTTGTGGCTGCTTTTTAAATTTTTCCATGAAAAATATATATACTAATAAAATATGTAATGTTTTCATAAGAGAAGACTTCATTGTTATACAGTTTTTATGCATGTGAATATGACAAATATTTGTGCTCTAAAAAGTAATTATTAAATATATTTTGTAAGAAATAGTATTACATGTTAAAGTATCATAAGAATTTTTATTGATTTCAAATGAATCTTAGAAGGTATTTGATCAAATATATGTTACAAAATGCATAAAATATGTAATATAATAGTTCAGTATTATTAAAACCAATGCCATCTATTTATTAAAATTTTTCTTTTTCTTTAATAATTGAAATAATTGAATTATTTATTAAAATATAAAATTATATTTCTATATTTTAAAAATACCAGAATATAATATTTAAGATTTTAAAATTTTCACAATGAAAGATATTTAAAATGTACCTACAGATTGAAAAATGATCTTCCTCAACCCTATAAATGACAGATTATACCCACAATATATAAAGGAGTCAAGAATTTACACACAAAAATAGCCCAACTTAAAATTGGAGTATAGAGCGAAACAGAGAATTCTCAACAGAGGAATTTCCTATTGCCAAGAAACAAAGAAATGTTCAACATCCTTAGTCATCAGGAAAGTGCAAATCAAAATGACTCTGAGATTCCACCTCACACCCATCAGAATGGCTAAGATAACAAACTCGAGGAACAGCTCATGCTTGTGAGGAGGTGGATCAAGGGGAAAACTTCTCCAGTGTTGGTGGGAGTACAAACTTGTACAACCATTCTAAAAATAGATTTGGGAATTTCTCAGATAGTTGGAGTTTTCTCTCAAGACCCAGCTATACCAGTCTTGGGAATATACCCAAAAGATGTTTCAACATTCTGAAAAGACACTTGCACAACTATGTTCATAGCAGCTTTACTTGTAATAGTCAGAAACTGGAAACAACCCAGATATCCTTAAACTAAAGAATGGATAAAGATATAGTTTTTTATTTACACAATGAAATACTAGTCAGTTATTATAAAAAAGAATATCATGCAATTTGCAGGCAAATGGATGGAACTAGAAAATATCATCCTGATTGAGGTAACTCAGACCCAAAATGACATACATGGTATGTACTAAGTTATAAATGGTTATTATGCTTTAGATACAAGATAACTGCTCTTCAATCTACAGACCCAAAGAAGCCAAATATCAGAGCCCAATAAAAATTGCTTGAATCTTTCTCAGAAGGCAAAATAAAATAAATATTAAGGTGGGTAACTGGGTGGAAAATTGGATTGTGAGGGGAACAGGCCAGAAGGGATCAGGTTTAGTGAAAGCAAGAACTGGAATCAACAAGGGGCATGGACGTGGCATCTCTAGGATGTGCAAGACACATCAGATAGGGAGGGACATTCAGAGAGAGTCTATAGAGGTGAATCTACCTGAGACTCCTAGCAGTAGAGGATATAGAGCCCAAAGTGTCCACTGTTTGTAGCCTGGCAGGACTCTCAGTTTGAGATAAGGACTGCAACGCACCACAAAACCTTTAACCCAAAATGTATCCTACCTACAAGATGTTCAGGGTCAAATATGGAGCAGACTGGCCCAAACTGAGACCCATCCAATGGGAAAGAAACAATCCCTGACATTACTAATAATACACTGTTATGTTTACAGATGAGATCCTAACATAACGGTCTTCTACATGGCTCCCCCACGCAACCAATGGATATAGATTCAGAGACCCACAGCCAAACATTAGATGTTCTCATCAACCAGCTCTCCAAAACAGACCCAAATGAAGCAAATGTCCTAGGGAATCTCTGGGAAAACAGACAATTCCTCTATTGCTAAACTCCAAATGAACCATTTCTCATTGCTGGGAATTCCTGGGAGCAGAGCTACTGTGGTTCTGGAGTGCACAGAGGGCACAGGGCCTCAGCTGACAGCCCCTGCTGTGTCCACTGAGTCCCAGATATATAACAGATTATAAAGTACTTCATGCTCAATAAGCCCTTTCAGAAAGGAAAAAGGCCCATTTTTTAGCCTCATTCTACACCCTAAAACATAGATCCCAAGAAGGATTTTGAATACATGAGGGAGAATTTTTCAAATATCAATTAGATAAGGAATTTGTTTTGCTAAAATTTTGGAACAAAATTTAAACTACAATCTGAATATAAATCTGAATAATAAAGAGAAGGTCTACCCTGACAAAGGGCATTTTCACCTTTACTAAGTAACAACTATATGCTTTCCATAAAGTTTAATTATGACTATTTTTCCCATGATCCTTTGCCATTAGTTCCTTGGCACAGTCACAATATTATTTCTCTAGATATTAGTATAAATATATGTATATTTTCAAGTATTTATTATATGTCCTGATTAACTGGCATTGTTTGTTTGTTGATTTGTTTGTGAGTATATTGTCCTTTTCTACAGATGCCATCCGGGAGAAATTTTCTATACACTGTATCATCAATTTGTAACTCTATTTGGTTTTTAAAATCAGGAGATAGTACTTTTGTTGGAAATGGCAGAGAAACGAAAGATACCACAATGGTAAAATGTGTTGAGGCTAAAGATAAAAGATAATGTAAGAGCACGGAGTTATCCTTCTCAAATTCAAGCCCCTATCTTATGAATGCATGTGAAAAATCAGTGATTTAGATTTATCTAACCTGAATGGTCCAGTAAGAGTGAAAGACATTGGATTTAATTCCTTGATGGTAATGAAATTAATGGGAAGTTTAGTTTTTATGTCCATAATCATTTGTCTCAGTATAAATTAGACATCATAGAGAGGAAAAAAAGTAGGATTTCCATCTTATCTATTTTAAAATAGGATGATATTTTGGGTAGGAAAAGTACCAAAACATAAAAGTTCTTGCCATTTATGAGAAAATGTGAGGTTGCTTTAACATGCATTTCATTCAAAGTAATCACTTCCCTCTAAACTAGAGATCACAATTCGTTTTTGAATTTCAGCTGGTAATAAGATAGCAAATAATACTCAGGGCTTTGTGGGATACTTTTTATACCTGAATTAGATGAGATATTCAGATAATAGCTAATCTTTGTTATTTTGTTTGGTAAGCTGTAAAGAACAAAAGCCACATGCATAGACACAGTAAGTCCGTATAAGAAGTTAGCATTTTATTGTACAGTATCACTCAGTTTATTTAGTTAATGAACAGACATCATCATTGTTTAGTAAACACTTTTTAAAAAAATCTTCGGTTTGTCTATCATAGGCTTGTTTAATGCAAAGTTAGCTAAGGGTATAAACTTCAATGTTATCAAAAAGGAGGAAAAAGTTGTATTTATCTCTTTTCATTGGAAAAATTCTTGTTAATTATTCCTCTGCACCTGCCTAATGGGGTTGAGATAATTCAATTGTCATATTGTTGTAAATTGTTGCTTTGTGTAATGTATCACCCCTGCTGTTCCATTAAAAATATTCTATACTCTTCCATTATTCAGCAAGGCCTAATGATTATTCCACCACTTGTACTTACTGCACTGTTATTTTGATTTTAATTGACTTCACTTTTTAAATTAAGCACATTGGTTTTAAAACTGTTGTTGACAAGCATGGTTCTGTCATTCGCAGTGTCTGCGTCTATGTGCTTTCCATACCTACTGACTTTCACTTAGGTTCATTGTAAATGGTAAGAATATAGTTACAGAGTTTTATCAACTGACATAAATTCAAATGTCATAGTATTCATACACAGTGACCTATGGAAACTTTTAAAGGTTTAAGAATTCTGTGAAAACTACCTTTTAAGCTAGAATTTTAATTCTTTGGGTTGAAAATACAAAATAGGCTTGTCTGAAAGTACATGCATGATAATATTTCAATAGAAAAATCTGTGTTTTACTTTATAAATTAGGACAGTCAGATTTTATAAACAGATATAGCAACATAATACTGTTTGTGCTTAGTGGGATGTAAAATTATGATTTCTATATCTTTGAAATATTAATCAATCATGCATTCTATTTTGAAGGGTATGTTTTTCACTCTATAAATTATTTAAAGATTTGTACACAATTCATTAAAAATAAATACTTTAAAATTATTTATTTATCATAGAAATTTTGTTCTTCCAAGTACATTTAACACTCTAAAAGAAAATAAGAATACTGTTATGAGATACATTGAAATGTCTCATTGTGAATAATATCTCACAATATAATATGGTGAAGAAAGGACCAGAGACAAAATAATTCAAGCTTTATTTGGATTAGATGGTAGAAATTGCTAAAATGTTGAAGTGAAAAGAAAAATAATGTTGAGTTTATGATGAGTCAATTTTTAAATGTTCTAAAAATACTATACAGAATGCTTTAGATTTTTCACACTTTTTAAAAAACAAGTTTGCCAAAAATAAGGTTCAAAAAGCTCTGTAGTTGTGTAAAAATGTCTTAGGATGAAATAAGTTGGTAGGAGAAAACTCCTCTTTAGCATTTGTGTTTTGTTAATGAACATGAATGAGTGAGTGGGAAGGTGAACAAATAGGTCCTTTGAGATTGGACTGCCATTTGGCCATCTGAGGGGCAGAAGATAAGACAAAGCTTTAGCAGTAGCTGTCTGCCCTTGTTTGGTGCAGCTTCATCTTGCCAGTTGGGATTGTAGAGGGGCTTGTGATCTGGGATTTATGTCCCACCTCTCTTTATGACTCTGTGTGCCTGACACAGATCTATTAACATAACTTTCATTACCAGTGACAACATGAATAAAAGATGACTGGTATGACCTCTGAAGGTACCAAGATCGCCCTGATGCAGTGAGCGCAACAACCACTCTTTTATGTGTTCCCATACAATAGTAACCTTAATAAAAGGTTGAGAAGAATTAGAATGTTACTTTCCTTGATGTACATCTGACTCACTGACTATTTTTAACTGTTGCTCCTTTGATGTTCACTAGCAACCAGTGCTTTTTTGTTTGTTTGTTTTATTTGTAACATATTTTTAGTCCTTCATTTGGTTAAACATAAAACAATACAAAATGGACAAACAAAAAGAAGTTATGCTTTCAGTATTCTTCATATGAGAAAACTAATTTTCTTTCACTGGGTATTGGTTTCTCTTTGACAGATATCATTGTTCATAAATTAGATAGTGCTGCACGTCTTCTGATAGAAACACTATGTTTATATTCAAATTACACCCTGGCCAGATTATTTTCTAGGTTTTCCCATATTGGCTCTAATAGTAAAAACAGAAAACAACACTTTATTTTTGAGAGTTCCTCAATGCCAGCACCACAGTGTATTTTCTCACAGTAAATCATAAGGACCTGATAAGTATGAGACTGTTAGATATAGATAATCTGATTATTTTTCTCAACACAGCACAATGAAATGAACTCCACATGTATCTAGGAAACAGCCAAGGAAGCTTCTCTTTCTAACCAAAACAACATCCATCAGTGCTTTCATCAGTCTTCTGTGTAAATAATTTCTGAAAGAGGCAGAGAAAAGAATAGGTAGGAACATAGGCACACATTTAAAGTAATGTCACACCTTGCCAACAGAATCCTTTACAATATTTTTCTTTAAAAGCAGAAGTACAACTGGGATGATATTCAGCCCTTTAATACAAAGAAAAAGTGGTATGTTTTTCCTGATGCTTTTTAGGGAGCAAATCATTGTGCTTTTGTAGTATTATTCTTTGCTTCCTTGCAAAATCTGTCAGCTGGATGATCTAGAAACTTGAAAATATGTTAACAAATGACACTACAGCTATAAATCTAATAGGTAGTTTTACAATCATTTAAAAATAAGCAGTGACTCAAATGTCCAACCACCTAAAATTTGAACTACATGGCTCTGCAGATTGGTGTTTGTGTCCCTCTGCATTGTGGAAAGGCAATGAACAGGGGACACACGATCTGTCCCATTTTCACATATCTTCCATGGCATTTTGTTCAGGTTTTTATTGGGGCAGTGTGTATTTGACATAACAGATTGTGGTAGGATGAGACTTGAAGTCACAGTAAGCAGCTCTGTTTTGTGGACAAAATATGAAACTGGCTCTAACAAAATTCATAGCTAGTAAGACCAAAGCATTACATTTTTTGCAATGGACAAAGTCTTTCTAACAGGACATTTGAGTAGTGAAACAATCATATCATATTCCCCTATCTATTGAAGACCTAGACTGAAGAGTTACTATTTTGCTTTTTAAGAAAATTTTCTTTCAAATCATGGAGATACCCACTAATGATAATGAAATTTCTTCTATAAGAAAATGTTAGAAGGAAAATGAGACTATTCTCATTGTAATTATTATAGATGTGGCGTTTTAAAAGAATGTAGGCAGGTTTCAACTATAAATAATCTTATTTGGTTCATTGGCCTATCTAGATAGAGAAAGATACTTTGGACAACTCAGTAGTTATGTGCAAAGACCCAAACAACTCAACCTTGAGGTTTTCAGGGGAAAAGAAAGTCATTGGACACTCTAAAATGCTGAAGAAGTTGTCCGATGCAAGCAGCTGTGGCTAGGAAATTAAAGAAAATTCTAATATCCAAATTGTTTCTCTGGATTGTACTGTGTGGTTGCAGTTTCATATTTGAAGCATCTGCACAAAATGAGAACAGTTTGTGGATGCTTTTTATTCAGGTAGGCATCTAGGTTCTTGGACCTGAGAAAAAACAATGCTGAGTCAATTGTAGCCAGTATAACAGAAAGTGTTACAGTAATTAACTCTAGGTGTTAGAGCACTGAACACTAGAATGAAGAAAGCTTAAAAGGTCTTGGTCTTGTTTTATGACTGCTTTAAGGGAGGAATTTCAACTTTAAGTTCATAATGCAAAGTAGAATATTCTAAGTTGTAATGAACACTAGATGATAATATAGGGACATTTCAATTCCAATACCAAGTACAAGAAGATGTTCACTCTGTAAAATCTTGCTTTCTGGAAATAATGGGAATATGCAATAGGCTAACAAAAATTGAAAATAAATTGTGATGCACAAAAAATTCATAGAAACAAGAATAATTTTCCGGAGTGTTAAAGAAAGCACTTCCCAAATTTTATTTAACTATGTGTTGAATGAAACAAAAATATGTGAGGTGACATGGTTGTTCACAAATAAGTCAGCTTATGGAGGAAGTTTTACATAATTCAAGATACAACATCCTTGGCAGTTGCTGAGAATAAAAGCATGTAATCAAATTTGACCTAAACCATGACACCAGAGTTTCCAGATGGTATAGGAAAAGTCTATAATTTATGACTGCTCATGCAGTAAATAAATCTAAAACAATAGGCATGGATGGGGAAACAGTCACAGCTGACCAAAAGAGCAGTTGAAATGCAACTGCAGAGTGCTTGGTGCCAGAAGTAATTGACATAGTCGTCAAGTCAATTTCCTAGGGTGTAGACATTCAAGCACTCAATCTGATTCTGTATGCTGCACAATGTTTGGATTGAACAGCTGTCTCTAATTCAGATAGGTCTAGTTGGATAGAAGTCTAATTCAAGGAGTAGTCTGTAAGTTAACGGTAATTACTTGGGTTTCCTTTATATGGGCTTATTGTTTTCTGGTCAAATAAATCTTTTTGAAATTAAATATATTCCCACATTTATTTTTAATTGTTTAACTGTGATTTCTTCTCTTCTTTTATCACCTGACCATGACATATAGTCTTTTCTTCTGGGTTGATAGAGGGATGTCAGTCAAAGATAAGGTGCGACATGTACTGTGTGATGTGCATTGTATTGACTGTAGGGTTAGCCTGATTTCAAATGTGTCATAGCCATACAAGGGTAGAAAAATTAATCATTGCTTGTATTTAATTTTAATGCTTTTATTTCAAATTAATATTAAATAATACATTGCTGTAAAACTTGTTTTTCAATTCATTAATTATTTGTGAGCAGATTTTCTACAGCCTCCCAGATACTTGAGAAGACCCTGGGATGTAAGTATCTCAACAAAATGGAATTAATAGCCTGGACTAGCGAGAAGTGTAGGGAATTCAGCAAAGAATTAAAGAGACAATGCACAGATTAGAACCCAGAATAGAAGAAACCCCTAATCCAGCTATCAATAGAGTACAATTAGTAGGACTGTTGAGCAAGCATGTTGCTGACATTGCCATTGTGATAAAGAAAATGTTGGCAGTTTGAGAAAGGACTGATAATATTCCAGGAACTCTGAATGTCAGGCTTGTGCTATTTTCAGGCAATCACTCACTTTTCACTGCATCTGGAACACAGGAGTTTACATTCATGAGTACAAAAGTGTAGAGAGATGAAGACATGGAGATGGATCAAATGCAGAAGATGTAGGAGTTGAAAGAACTGAAAAACTTGAATATATGTATCCTCAACATGAGGTATACAACATCTGTAGCAACAGGATTGCTCTACTTGAAAGTGAGCAAAGATAAAACCTGAGAGGCTTAGGAATACATTCAAAATCACAATACTGGGAATAAGAGTAGTGTTACCCATGGTACTATTGTTAGCTATTTGGAATGACTTTCATAAAGATGACATATCTAGTCTAATGGTAGGGTATAAGAAAATGAAGGTACAATTGAAGGAAAAATACTATGTAAAATGGAATGTAGGTGGAAAGAAAGAATGATTTATGAGATTTCCAAACACAGTACATGTCAGGGGGAGTCCTGCTTATACACTGAAGGCCTAAAATCAGCAATAGGCCTGACATATACTCCCGCTAGCAGAGTCTTAGGTCTCTGCCGAAAAACACTGAAACAAATAGCTATAAGATATTGTAAATAGGCTGCTTTGGTGGAAATTTACCAACCTGGATGAGAACAAGTAGTAATACCTCTTGTGGATAGTCATAGACCTTGGGTAGCCTTGGTAGATAGTACCAACTTAGATAAGGTCAAGTGAATCATAGGCGGGGTCATAGTGACTTGTCCCCTGAACCTTCACCCAGCTGACACTCTGTCCTGGAAGATATCTGTACTCTCCCTGAACACCTACGCTCCTGTGTCATCCCCTTCCCCACATCCTGCCTTTTTGTGTATATAACCCCCGTGTGAAAAAGTAAAAATTACAATTTGATCAGAATATAGATAAATTGTGATTCTTTGCATCTGCCTGTTTCCAAAACTTTCTCTTTCAGGTGATCTCCCTAGACCCCTGTTTAATGCCCTGCTGGACAAAAAAAGTGCAGGTAAAGAACACACTGGCTGTACCCTTTGCATATGTAGAAGTGTAGGAATTCAAAGGGGACTGAAGGTCCAATACAATTTCTATTGTTGCAAAAGATCTTTGTGACAGCAGGTGTAAAGAAATTTAAAAGAAATAATTAATGATCTCTTTGCTTGACACTAATTTAATTCTCCATCTTTAGCAATAGAGAAGCTGCAGTCCAGGAGATAGTGAGATGATTCTGAGTGCAACTGGTGAAACCATTGATAAACACAGAAGAGAAGGGCCAATGTTCATAGTGCTAAGGCAGCAGGAAAGCCAAAAGTGTAACTACAGGGGACCATAAATTATTCTGAAGTTCATTTGACAAAGAAAAAGGTGCAAAAGGGAATAACTCACCAAAATAAAGAATGAAAATCATTTTTAACATTTAATTGAATGTTAAGGAATAAAATACCTCTCCAGTGGTCACTTCAGGACATATAAATATATGAGCACACATAAAAGACTCAGCATTTATCATATATATGCATATACACATAATAATAATAATTAAGGAAGAGATCATGGATTTGAGGGTAGTTGAAGGGAAAGAAGCTGGCCAAGTGATATAGATAACATGCTCATATATGAAAGTATCATAATAATAAACTATTAATAAAAATATTAAATAAGAGTGTTTTAATAAAATTAATATTTCTTCTGGTTTTTTATATTTTAATTTACTTTTTAAAAATAATATCATAAGTTTTACTTATTCACACAGGGGTTATAAACACAAAAAGGCAGAACGGGGGGAAGGGGATGACACTGGAGTATGGGTGTTCAGGAGGAGTACAGACATCTTTCAGATCAGGGTATCGGCTGGGTGAAGGTTCAGGGGACAGGTCACTATGACTCTGCCTGTGATTCACTTGTCCTTAACTAAGTTGGTATTGCCCACCCAGGCTACCTATTTACAAGGTCTATGACTACTCAGGCTGGTAAATTGCACAAAAGCTGCCTGTTTACAATAGCTTATAGCCATTTGCTTCAATGTTTTTCCACAGAGACCCAAGACTTGGTGTTAGTATACAAGTATGACAGGCCTATTGCTGATTTTAGGCCTATGGCTGATTTTAGGCCTTCAGTGTATAAGCAGGGCTGCCCCTGACATCTTCTCCCTTCTCTAAATATAGAAGGGCTGTGGAAATTCTAATCTTGTGAAGGAGGGGATAGAGGCCTGACCTCCAGTAATTGAAGGAGACTTTGTAATGGCTCCGGTCCCCCTGTTGTTGTTCAGTGAGGCATGAGGACCATACCCATCCCGATGTCTTTTTCCTGGAGAGGGGATACTTTTGACATTAACCCCTATGCAATCAGGCTTGTCCTTCAGGGAACCCAGAGAGATATTTTTAACTTTTATTTATATTCCCTTGCAGTGCTTAGCCTCGCAGCCTAAGCAAGAATTCAGATCACCAGTCAGAGGGGATTCTGGGTGGCCCCTCTCTGCTTGGTCTAGGGGCAGAAGTGCCCTCTTTTAGGTTTGGTGGAGATGGGTTTTTGGAACACCCTGTATAAAGTAACAACCTCATCTTGAGTCTCGTGGTCCTCCATAGTTAGCTTATGATAATGTATCTGAGTAGACTTTGCTACCAAATTATTTATCTTCTGTTTCACAAAGTTAGTCAGTCTATTTAAGGCCCAGGGACCAAAAGAAATAAGCAAAAATAACCCAATTAATGATCCTAAGATGGGAGGAAGTAGGGTTGACAATCATGGAGAGGTTGAAAGCCAATTCTTGTAGCAGCTCTCATCTTTCTCTTTCTCTCTCGGTCTTTTTTCAGGGCCTTCTCTGACCTTTTTTTAAGCTCTCTTTAACCATCCCTGTCTTGTCTATGTAAAGGCAACATTCTTCTTTAAGGGCTGTACACAGTCAAGAAGTGTACACAGCCTTTTCTATTGTAAAAGAGTAAATCAAGACCAATAAAGTCTTTTGAAATTTTTGGAGGTCTCTTCAACGAAGAGACAACGAAACAAGGGATTTCTTCATATTAGTGATGTCAGCCTCTATCTGTAATATTATATTTTTATATATCAATATTTAACAACAATAGAAGTTTTGAAAAAAATTAAACAACATTGCAAGAAAGAGAAAATGCTTCTACCTCAGTAAATAACCACAGTTTCTATTTTAATATACTTTCTTCTTGTCATTTTCTCCAGCTACTTTTACATACCATTATTATAATACAAGCCAGTTTTTATTTGTGTAGTTTAGAATGAATATTTGTAATTCTATAGTATCACTATTTATAAACAATCTCTTTTAATAATAACTTGATGTCATTTAAAAGTATCTTATTTTGACTGTTCTTTAAAAGCAAATATTTTGTTTTAATTACTCTCAAACTTCGAGAATACTGGGCACATTGAATTTAAGATTTATTAACCTCAGGAAATATAACTTCACTTTCAAAACTGAGAGATATTTAAGTGAAAGGACTATTGTGAAAATTAATAAGTAGATGACTAAACTATGAACTTTGAATATAAGCATGTACTGCTTTGTTCAGTATTTAAAAAAATAAATTTACTTTTCTGTAAACCTTAATTTTGAAGGACAATACAGAAGCAAGTTGGAATCTTTGGTCAATGTCATCCCAATAAGTGGTTTATACTTAGATTCAAGACGTCTTTAATAGAGAATGCCATGCTAGCACAGAATGTGTAATTGTACCTTCTTTGATACAGAGACATGAGAACACACATAGCTGACATTATTAAAAACCTTGGTTCATTATCCTTTCTAACAGTGGGGATAACATTAGGCTTGTAGCATGTCTCAGAAACTGTGAGATTCATACATGCAAACTCTAATCAATACTTTGTAACTCTGTTATATGTTCACTATTCAGGTTAATTTTATCTGGCCCTCAAACAAGTTCTATTGTGGTTACAATAAAATTTTGTCAAAGTTACCTGAAAGGTACCTTTCATTATCCATATCTGTTAAATTATTGTTTCAAATTAATTTTAATATAGTATGTTAGACACTTCTTCAGTTAGCATATGATTATTAATCAGAGGAAGAGATTGGTGACACATTTTCTTATTTAAATAAGCTAGGCTAAAATGGTCCTCCAAAATTGCCAGAGGAATCAAGTGGGTAAAATAATCCATGTTTCATGATTCTCTTACATAAGAAAAAAAAGTTATTCAAATTATATTGCCAGTGTTACTTGGGAAAACAATTAGTACAAGAAAACATGGAATCATTTGAACTAATTAACTGAGTAAATTCAAAGTTTCAGGTGAAAAAATTAGTTCAAAAACACTTTGAAAATATTCCCAATTTTTAGAATTTTCTTGACAGAAGATGATCACTACATATGTTGATAGAAAATAAACAGGTTCTTCTACATTCTAACTACTAAGTAAACTCAGGGACATAAAATAATTTTAATCCCCTTCTTTTTGAGTGTTTTGAAATAAAATGGTTTAAAATCAAAATTACAAAAAACTATTACCTTTCATATTCTAATCTATTACATTTTATATTAAAGAAGTACATTAGCTGCCATTTTCTGACCCATGAATACAAGCAAGCATTTGTTGGATTGAATAAAAATGGGAGAGAGCTGAAATTTAGAGCCTATATAAGGTTAAGTTAGCAATACCAAGAAGCCTGTATCCAAAAATACATTAATGCTTCCAGTTGTATTTTTAAATATATATATTTAAGTGCACCAGGAAATTTTAGAAGAAAGAATCTCTCCTTGCCCTCTAAAATTTCTTATGGTACCCAGGATTCATGTTTTGGAGTCATATTTTCCTTTTCCATTTTAATACAATTGGTTCCTCAAGAAGACATTTAAAAATTAATGCATTACATTTTGCTAATGTGAATTCCTATTACCTATTTCTTTCAAAGGAATATCTTAAATTCTAAAACCCTAAGAGCAATGTAACAACTTTGATGTAAATAAGAATAATCTAATAATTAACCCTAATATCTTTCATCATTAGATGTGAAAACAAAATGGATTGGTGTTAGTGGTGAAGGGAAGAATATCCTCTAAAGCCTGGAGGCATCAAATTGTTTTATTTCTCCTTTGTTAGGAAATACTAGAAATAAAATAAACTACTTTATGTAGTTTTTATATGAGCAATGATATTGATAGTACTGAGAAAAAATTTTCCTGTGACATATTTTCTGTGCAGTTCGCATCATACTTCTGTTTTGGTTTTAGTGATAAAATTTTCACTAAGAATTCCATGATGGTCTCAGACTTTTGGAATTGCTCTTTCTTTAGCATATAAAAATACTGGGATTATAAGCCTGAGGCCGTAACGCCCAGTTTTACATTTGTTTATCTGAAGTACACGGCTAGGCTCTAACTTTCACTGTAGATATATCAGACCAGGATATTGTTCATTGTGAATATCAAGAACCCTTGCTTATTGTTTGTCTGGAACAAGATTACCCTTCTCTTACATATGCTGTCATAGGCATGCCATGCCTCCCTAGCATAATTAAATACTTTATGTTGATGTGATACTAGGTTTAATTGTTGAACCAGTTTATAATCATCTTATAATTTAACAGAATGTACTACAAAATAACATGTGAGAAATTTGTTGATTCATTATGTCCTTTGCTTAGGGCTGGTCACCACTGTTCAATAACTCAATTTCATTAAAGGTCAAATTGATTTAGTTCTGCTGTTGTTGAAAGGATCAATTCAAGAAACAAAATCACACCCATTTTTCCTATGCAACAAACACAGCCACATCAGTAAGTGCTTTAATCGTACACATGTTTTGACACAATAATGAACTTACTATATTGTACAAAAGAAATGTAGTGTAAGTGTGATGTGTAAATATACTGATATAATCCATTTAAGATTTAAATTTTCTCAAAGTAGAAGTGAGCCATGTATTTCAACACTGTTCAAGAAAAAAAAGTTACATGATATCTTTAGAAAAAGACAAGTTTTTCAGTAAAATATCAATTGAAACCGAAAGAATGAACAGTTTTCTAAGATTCATGAGTTTATCTTATAAATCTGCCCACAGGAATGACAGTTTAAGAACTGAATGCTGCTTGTTAAGGCAGCTGAGGAGAAAAGGGGAGTGGAAGATGTCCATTATTCTTCAATAAGACCTCTCCTTCTCTCAATGCTCATAGAGGTCATGGATCCCCAGGAGTACAGTGCAGGCTTATTTACTATCCAGTATAATAAGAAAAATGTTTCCCTCTGCAAAGGCTTGGGATTTCTGGTTAGTGAGAAATTTGGGATTTCTAGCCAGTCCAAATCAGGGTGACTCAGCTGAGATGTAGGCTGACTGTATTTACACAATCTGAAAAATTCCCAGAGAGAGTACATGGGCATCAGAACCCAGAAGGAAGCTTATAGCCAGGTTCATAAAGTGACAGGTTATCTTGTTTATAGTCATAGAAATTATATATCTCAGATACTTAACAGTCTCTTGGAATGTGGGGGAAACAGCTAAATAAATGTATTTTCTTTCCATTTTCCAAACTCAGGTTTAGTTATTTGCTTCCTGACACTTTTAATTTGTCCTTTGTTGTACTAAATATCTAATCTTGATGTGGGGAGTCTCTATCTTGCCTTTAATCATTCAGTTTTCAGATAAAAGGTACAAAACATTTATATTTATAATAAGCCTTAATCACCACTACAGATGGATGGACAGATACCTACCATAATCTATTTTGTCTAGTTCCCTGACAGTAGCCCCAGGATATGGCTTGTCATGTTCCACATGGGCAACTCTTACTTTGACTACTAGCCCTCATGACCAGTTTTCATGATCTATTACCCCATGGCATATTCCTCACTCGCTACCTTCTCTCTCTCTTCTTCCCCATTGTCTCTGTCTCAGATCTCAAGCCCAAGCCAGGGAACCAAAGCTCTGCCCATCTCTCTTTTGTCCAGCTCTAAGCTATAGGAGGTATTTTTATTTAACCAATAGTTTTAAAGTAAGGAGCAAGGTTACATAGAATCATTTGGTGTACTTGAGGATTTTCTTATCCCTGGGGGAAATCAGATCTTGGGGGCAGGTTAGTATTAGCATTACAATACATATCAAAAGACCAAACCTCAACAGTCCTTTTTCATTTTCACTTCTACATAATGATTTTCTTAGTGTATTTTAGTGTGTTCACTAAACTATCAATAACTTTGTCCTATCATGCATTCTACAAATGTAGCTCATAAGTACTTCATTGACACCTGTTTTAACAATGTGTATTCAGTTTATGTCATTACAGCACCTACCATAAATGTCTCAGTTAGGTTAGAATTGTTTCTTATCATTATTAGATTATTATTATTATTATTATTATTATTATAGTGCTCTATGCACTCTGGATATGCTCTGATGGCTCCCACCAAGGACATAGAAGGACATATAGACATAAAGAGAACTCATGGTTAGTATTTCCTCTGTTCAAATAGGTCTTGAACACCAGGAAGGTGGGACAAATACCCTTCAGCTTCATAGAGATAGTAGTGGTGTTTTTCTTTTTTTCTTTTCCTTTCCTTTGGTTTTTTTTTTTTTTTTGGTATGATAATCAAAAAGAACCAAATGTGTAGATTACATGTGAAAACATATATGAGACCAGGAACAGTACCTTTGGTAGAAAAATTCCTATGCATTCAACATCTGACTAGAGAAGCCGAATGTTGAATCTTACTTGAAGAGTTGTTTGTTTTCTTAAAAATGAACCTTATAATGTTACCCTAGCAAGTTTAATTAGAAAATCTGACCTAAAATTCTAAGTTTGAAAATAAAGGTATAAAAGGCACTCACTTAAAAATCATTTTTCATTTGAGTCTAAGACCATAGTAAAGACATCATGGAGTTTCAAGCATGTTTCTTGGTGAGCATGACATTGAATTGAGCCAATGTGTGAAATCTCTGCAGAAAATATGTGTGAAAAATGAATGTACTTTAGACTGCCTTATAATTCCTCAGAGCCACAAAAAAAAGCACTAGCTATGAGTCTGAATAAAGCCAAGTTTCCAATAATCAGAACATTCTGTGGGGTATATGTTTAGGTGAGTATATTTTTCTGGCTGCCTCTTTCAGTAAATATGCTATACGGTTCACTGACAAACATCATGCACTATTACTACTTTATATATTATCAATACATGAAAAAATTGGAAACAAAGATGATTATAGGGAACAGCAATCATTGAGAGTCTCTAACTTGAGAACAGGAAAGTAAAAAGATCTTAGCGTAGCAGAAGTGGTAGATCCTCTTCTATCTTTATATTGAGTGGATAGGTATACACCTACTTATATTGTATCACACTCTGGAACAAAAATTTTGTATGCATCACAGTGATAAATATAAAAATGTGTAAAGTAGAAACTATTTGTAAAACTAAAACTAGAATATAAAATGCTTTGTGAAGTTCAGTACTTCATATTTCCTAGTGTAAGATGGATTTCGTTTACCCAATGAATATATCCTCTTCAATTCACCCAGTATCAGGAATCCTGTATGCTCCTAGCAGATTAAAACAAAGTTTAGCTTAAAAGACAACTGAAATATTTCCTCAAAACTTAGTTTTGAATTTCTCCTCAAATTCCCCAGGGCAAAATTATGGCTGTTTCATGGCATTTCTTTCTAATACACAGTTGGTTCTCTATTTCTGACTTGGTTAAGAATGACAGAAGAGGCATTCAGGGGTTATCCATATCAGGAGAAATGGAAAGATGCTAGGCTTGGCTAATTGCAGCCAAGCATGTGTCTGTACTAAGAGCCGGCTGCACAGTTCATCACATAAATGCATGGCATGTACTTGTTCAGAGAAGATGGACTGCAAATACTTTATTAAGCTTTTTCATCTAATGGCTAGGGCTTTTTTACATAGGCTGTAACATGTTGCATCACATACGCCAAAAGAATAAGAGGATAGACCAGCTTGATAAAAAAAATTGGTAGTAATGGTTATACTTCTTTTCCAATTCACAACTGTAAGCAGCAATTTCTTTACTAATGCTATAGAACTATTTACAGATCTCAAAAATCAGCAATGCCTACACACACACACACACACACACACACACATACACACACACACACAATCATGCCACTATCTCTACAGCAAGTCCCGAACACTGGTTAGAAACCAGGGATCATAATTAAATGACTCAGGCATTTACTAGACAGATAAACCAGATAGCATTAAAAGAATGTGAATGAACTGAAGGCTATGGGTTGGTAGAAGGTAAAACATGGAATATTATTTTCTTATCCTTCTATACTAAGTGCATTTGAGTAATTCTTTCCTTTGTTACTAGAGTAAAGACTCTGTTTCCTTTTGGTCACAATTTTCTGTTGGCCCTCTGCCTATGTTTCCCAAAGGAGAATCCTTGAGGTAATGTGTGATAGACAACCAGACCAGCTAATTTGTATACAGACAAGACAAAAACAAACATTTATTTTTCCTACTTTAAAAGCCAAAAGCACTGAGCAATGACTGCTAAGAGGCAGTTAAGAGATAGATGGAAGACAGAAAAAAGAATGAAGAAGAGACCTTCTTGTTTAAAGAATGTACTAAGGATTACAAATGCTAAGAGTTGAGAACCTGTCCTTTGATGAATAGCATGGAAAACCACTAGGATAATTCTGTTAGTAGTCCAAGTCACAATTCAAAACAAGCTTATGGTAGCTGAATTTATGCTCTACCATTTGCATTCACTTCTCTGAAATGTATGATGAGAAAATGCTTTTGTAGAATAGCTGGCCAGTAGTAGCTACCTAGCGTATCATGCTTGGATTTATATATGCAGGAGAGATTCAGAAGGGTTAATTGTGTCTTCAAAATTCTTACCTATGGATGAAAACCTACTTCTGATGTGAATAGTTCAACTATACAAACGAATAAATTCTATTAGATTTAACATTACAAGGCCAGTGTTCTTTCCTGAAGGTGTCTAGAAATACTATCTTTGAAAGAATAAGTATAATCCCTAACACTGGCAAAAATAAAACTGGTAATTGACTTGTCTCCTTTAGAAAGCCAATGACTGGTATGGTTACTGCTTACTTCTGCTCTTTGTTGCACATAAGTTGGGGTCTGTTTTTCAGAACCTAGGACAATCAATTTAGTTATTTTTGCTTTTTAAAAATTTAATGAAAGTTAATAAAGCTATTTTCTATTTTAGGCATGTTCCAGTTGCTCTACCATGTTAATTACTTTTTTCTTCATAACAACATGATGGAGTAATATTACTACCACTGTAAACATGAAAAAAAAGAAGCCAGAAAGCTCAGTGCTTTGCTCTAAGTTTGGAAGACAGTAAGTAACAGAGTCCTCGGACTTCTTGAAGTGACCCCCTCTGTCATCTCTCACTGTGCTGCATTACTACTTTTCCCCCTGTGTTAAAGCACTTCTAGAATATAACACTGCAATTATAAAGAACGTTTGGTGAATAGAAGGACTTTCATGTTTTCTGCCTTCAGTTTCTTTCTAATGCCTATGCTTGTATCAGAGAACATTTTTCAGGATTATTTTTATATGAATAAACACAGTGTGTATGCTTTCGCTGTCAGAACACAGACTTTAGCTAGCAAGTACATTGTTTACTCTCTTAGGTTTTTTATTTCTCTTGACATCTTTGCTCCTTTTTTCCCCTCATCAGTTTATAAAACACTGCTTCCTTTTAAGCTGGCTAAATATTTCTTCTCAGATACAAGTGTAACAATTTTATTTGAAAATCTTTAATTAAATTACACAGTGAAATTGTTGCAAATGATTTCCCTGTCCTGATGTTGTGCATGCAGGTTACGCATCTGTGAATATTTCAGCGAGTTTCAAGACATGAAATAGCTCTGTTTGCAGTTTTTCTGCCAAGTTGATCCCTACAGTCAGCTGTGGTAGTCTGTGCTAACAGAATCCGAGAGTCAGCCCTTCTCCCACACTCTTGCCAGCTTAGTGCATGTTTGTGCACTGCCTCTGCACAATTGAGTCCTTGCCAATTCAGTTGTTGAAAACAGACTCACAGTTTGAATCAGTAATTTTAATTAGTTAAGCTATTTTTTCTTTTTTAAGAGTTTTCATATTTTGTACTTTTTGATTCACATTATGAGACTTATGTATGCCTTTGTAGATAGGTTTCCATGTGAAAGTAGCACTTTTTCAATGTTACCTAAATTGCAGTTATTCTTTCTCAAATTGTCATTTATCTAGAGTGATGATGGAATTCTTTATATTTGGTTGAATAAGTCATTTGTTTAGATAATTTCAGAGATTTATTCTACAAGTAAAACTCCTGGATTTCTTAGACTAAAAAAAAAAAAAAAAGATGTTTCCAAACAATTAACGGCTACCCTTTACTTTTACATTTACATCCTTGATCCATCTAGAATTTACTTCTGAATTTAAGAGTTAATATCCAACATATATTTGTCATTCCATTTTTTATACAAACAGCAACCCTGTCTATTGGTATCCTAGTGTATTAAAAATAATAATGTCGTCCCATTTTAAAATATTAACTGAGTCATAATTATTCTGCTGTAGGTGCAAGGCTGAATTTTCTGTTCTTCTGATTTGTTGCACTATGTGCTAGTGCAACTCTATTTTAACCATTAGAATTTTATATTTCTAGAATAAACCACATCACTCCTGTACCTTTTGGGTGTTTTAATTTTTTGTTTTTGAGACAAAGTCTCTATATAATATATTTTTGACATCCAAGAATTCACTTTGTAGATGAGACTGGCCTGGACTCAGAAACTGGAATTAAAGATGTGTGCTACCATGCTTAGTTCTATTTTGATTAATTTTATTAGTCAAGTTTTCTGTATGAATTAAGAGTTAACATGACTAATTTTAAGTGATGTCAGTAAACAAGACTGGAACAATGCCAAAATCAATGAAAATGTTAACATGAAATGCAGGGCTGTAGCTCACGCATGGGCATGAGTCCTGTTGGTCTGAGTTGTGGTTCCTACATGTCTGCCACAGCTCAGGGAGACAGAAGCACAGGAATTTGACTGAGTTCATGCCACATGTGCCAGGCAGATGCTGGGCTATGTGAAGCCCCTGAACTCTACGCAGGCATGGTGAGATCTCAACCTGAAATCCTGCAGGGGCAGAATTCCTGAGTGGGGGTCTCTGGGCCAGTGGCATCTGGGAGCCACAGAAGAACTGAGATGTGAGGGCATACGAGCTGGACTGGCCCACAGCCAAGAGAGAAGCAAGAGGGATAAACGCTGCTCTACCCCACAGGGTAGAGACTCTTGGTTATGGTACTCATTTGGCTGGGTAGGCTAGCTTGCTTTAGCAGGCAGCTTCCGTGGCGGGAATGTAAAGTCTTCCACAGGAAATTAGATGATGGCTCCATAATCAAAGGCCTTCTCCATAGTTTCCCATGGTGAGGCCCCAAAGACACCAGGAAATCCATGGTTATAAAAGGTTTATTGTCATGGTGGAAAGTGGATGTGGTTATACCACCGATTTCTCAGGGCAGACCTGAGTTAAATAGGAAGGGAAGAGAGAGAAGGGTCTGAGAAGGAATGCCTAATAGGTTACGCCCTCTGGCCTTTAGGTATCTCGTTAATTTGGAGATCTCTTTAGGTCCTAAGGCCTGTAGTCATGCCCTCTACCTGTGCTAAGTGACACAAACCTCTCTTTGGGAGGGGCTGTAGTAGCATTGCCCTACATGACTGAGAGGCACAGATCAACGGAGGTCTTTGGCCACATGTCAGGAGCCCAAAGTCTGGGAGTGTGGCAAAAATATATGCTGTCCCTTGCATGGTCTCCAGCCATCTTGAGCCAGTGCTCTACCAAACCGAGCTATCCTTTCACAATCTCACAATGAAAGATGAAACTTTTCGTGGGGTCATAATCTTAAAGAAAGAACTAGAGGCAACCAATGAAAACAGGGAGAAGAAGAATTAGTTCCTCTCAAAGATGTTCCTTCTCATTGGTTGCACAATGAAGAGTTTTCAGTCCTGAACAACACTGACCAAAACAAAAACAGACTTAGCAATATAACAAAAATAATAAAAAGTAAAGAAGCTCTCAACTTGAGATGTGGGGAAACATGGGACGGGTTAAATGGCAGGTAGCTTGGAGGGGCTGGAGGGAGAAGAGAAATGAGAAACAGATATAATTTGATTTCAATTGAAACATATTAAAATACAAACATTTCAGTATTGTTGGTCAGAGTTTTTTATGAATTAACTTTAACAGGTTTGGCATCTTTATGTCAAGATGTATATCATTTGTGTTATTAAATATTACAGAGAGAAGGAGAGAAAGAGAGAGAAAAAGAGAGACAGACAGAGACAGAGAGATGGAGACAAAGAAAGAGACAGAGAGAAAGGGAGACTTTTCACTTAACTCTTCAAGGTTCTATATTCATAGTTTTCACATATTATTTTTGTAAATCATAAGTAGTTCTTTGTATGTGCTGATCTATTTTACACAACTTGATTTTACCCAAAATAAAAACATTTCTTCATTATATCTTAGGTGGAGAATGTTTTAATTAAACTATTTTATTTATTTTTTATTGTAAATACTGTCCTCTTCCCCATTCCCCCTCAGAGTTCTTCAGCCCATCTCCCCTTCTCTTTGCCTCTGAAAATGTATTCTTCCCCACCCACCTACACCTACCTCACCCCCACCCCAACATCACACTTTCCTGGGGCCTCAAATCTCTACAGGATTAGGCCCAACCTTTCCCGCTGAATCCAAACAAGGCAATCCTCAGCTACAGATGTGCAGGGGTCCATGTGCCTGCCCGTGTATACTCTTTGGTTGGTGGCTTAGACTCTGGGAGCTCTAAGGGGTCCAGTTTAGTTAATACTGTTGTTTATCTTGTGGGGTTTGCTTCCCCTTCAGCTCCTTTTCGCTGTTTCAATAATATTCATTCTATATCTTAGTAGCTACCAACAAATAATTCATATATTCTAAGTTTAGCTTCTTACATGAAATTTTATACATTTAATTTTTCTGTTATAAATGTACACACTGTATTAACATTTTGAACTACGAGAATACATTTTATTAGAATTTAATGTCTTAATGCAAAAACATGTTTCTTCTTAAATGTTTGTCATTTGTCATTTGCTCTTTCAATAGCCTCTAGTTTGTGTTTGTACTCACACATATATGTTTGCTCTATAAATACTTTCTTTTGTCAAAAACCAAAATATTAAAGAATACAGTATTTTCATTCAATTGTTTTCTCTTTTCACATTTATATGCCTTCAGTATGTGTGTGTGTGTGTGTGTGTGTCTGTGTCTGTGTCTGTGTGTGTGTGTGTTTTAAGATATTTGATTACACTGATAATGTAGATTGTGTTACTTACTAAAAGACCTGGTTCTAGTTGTGGTATGTCTCATGCTTAGCACACACTTTATTCCTCTGACTGGAATACAAACAGGTCATTGGTATGCACTTTTAATCCTAAACAATGAAGGTAAAGTTTGTAGAAGGAAATATCATGTTTAAAAGTAATGTCTAATTGAGTGGCAGGCAAAGTGACAAACCAGAGAAAGATTTGACAGACTAGGATATGCCCAACCCTCATGAGAATAGAGAGAAGAGAGAGAGAGAGAGAGAGAGAGAGAGAGAGAGAGAGAGAGAGAGAGAG
>NW_021604564.1:2817538-2836472 GCF_004785775.1 Grammomys surdaster | reverse complement strand
GAGAGAGAGAGAGAGAGAGAGAGAGAGAGAGAGAGAGAGAGAGAGAGGAGGCAGTTTCACAGGAAGAATTTCACAGAAAGAGGTTGTCAAGACAACAAGCTAGTCACAGGTAAAGACAGAATCAGCCAGAGAAAAAGAAAGAACCAGAAGATTAGAACAGATTGCCAAAGTTAATATGATGCCAACCATAGCAATTCAAGAGAGACCAAGAGAGAAAAACCACATTGAATCAGCTAATGCGAAGAGGAGTTTTGAGATAGAGTAGCCAAGTAAAACCAGCTAGCAAGAGTTAAAAATTACCAAGAAACAGTGAGATTATTCAGCAGCAAGTCTCAGTGGCTGAAAATATTCTAGACATATATTAGATTGTACAGAGGCTAGAAATTTCCAGGACTAGTCCTAGGTTAGCTAACTGAGGCAATAAGTCCCTGAGATTACAACTGTATTAGGCAAATAAAAGTTACATTTATAGTATGTGTGCATGTGAGTGTGACTGTCTGTGTGTGTGCTTATTTTCTAAAATATATTTATTCAGAGTCCTTCAATAAAATTCAGTGCTCCAAGATATGTATTGTTATACAGCTTGCTCTAGGCCTCATTGTTCTCAGACAGCAAATATGTCCACTCTGTATTTATGTCATTGTACCATTTTCTTTTTTCTTTATTTACTTCTTCCTTCCTTCCTTCCTTCCTTCCTTCCTTCCTTCCTTCCTTTCATTCTTTCTTTCTTTCTTACTTTATTTCCTTCTTACTTTCTTTGCTTCTTTCTTTCTTTGATCATGTAGACTTTTATTCTAGGGTCAGAATATCAAACTGATACTGTGACATAAATTAAATAAGCTGGAATTACAGATAGCCAGCCCAAATTTATGTGGTTTCTGAGGCTCCCACACTCTGATCCTCATGCTTGCATGAAATGTATTTTAACTACTGAACAATCTTTGTAGCCTCCACTTGGCCATTCCTTGCTTATGTCAAATATGTTCAAAGATATATATGCCAGATAATTATAGTATAATGTGTTGTTTACTTTTTTCTGAAGTTATAGACTTTTATGCTAGTTTGAATATCATATTATCAAAAGTGATGCTGTGACATAAGTTAAGTTCAATTTACAGCAAGTGTAATCAACAAAAAATTATAGTGTCTTTCTTAAAATAAGAACAATCTTCAAAATTCCTTCTTAAAGACATTGTACAAACACAACCATGTGGTGTCTAAGGTACTTTTACTGGAAGGTAATTACATCATGGTGGTAACTAGAAGTAAGAGTCTTTATGTATCAAAGAGTGTGGCCATTAATTGATTTCCATATATAACCCTCTGGCCCCTCATAAGTTCTAATTTTGAACTTAGTCAAAGTGGTAATCATTTCCATGGAAAATAGCCATGTTGTTTCATTTTTGTCTGTAATCCTAAAAGAATGGCCTGACACGGAAAGAATAAGAATAGCACTTGCTGAGATAGATGTTGGTATGACTATGAGATTAGTAATTATTGACTTAAGCACTTCCTTCGAATCAAGCTGGACAGAGATCACTAGGTTGCTTGCTTTGGATTTAGAAACCCCCTAAGAGGGATTAAGTTTACTAGTTTCCTCACAAACATGATAAAGTTAAAGGTAAGCTCCTTCTTTTGTTGGTTTGTTTTCATTTTTTGAAGCAGGGTTTTTCTGCATATCTCTGGCTGTACTGAAATTGACTCTGTACATCAGCCTGGTGTAGAATTCATAAATCTGCCTGCCTCTGCCTTCCATGTGCTGAGGTTTAAGGTATGTGTCACTGCTGCCTAGCATACTATTTTCATTTTACCTATTTAAAAAATATGGTACGATTAGTTTGTTCAGAATAGTGATTACTCTTCTCATTTCTAATTGAAAGAAATCTTCCTACAGATTTAGCATATTTGCATAGTTTTTAATGTCTTACACAAGTACTTTTTTGTCATGATAGAATCTATGACTAGTAATCACTGAGTTACTTTAATGCATCAATTGTTCTAAAGTCTGCTTTCATGGTCATTGTCTTACTACATGTTCTTAAGCTGTTACTTAATTGTCATGGCATTTGTAGCTTTTGTTCTGATTCCACATTTCAGAAGTTTGTGTACCTCCTAGTCTCTTTGAAGATCAAAAGCATATTTATAGCTTTTGTTTTATTTTTTTATTTCCTCATATGTTTTTTTAGACTGGAACTCCTGTCCCTGCACAAAGTGGGAAACTCCTTCTCCCAACCCTGACAGAACTGAAAACAACTACAAAAAAAAAATGAGTCTAAGAAAACAAAAGAATGGTTTTGTATTCTTGGCAGCTTCCACAACCATCTCTCCTGGTGTTGCCAAGTACACAAATTCTTGCCCAAGTGATCAGCTCTTGACCATACTTGGGCACAAATCCAGCTTATGGCTCACAAATCATCATCATTCACCTCCAATCTATAAAACTTGCTGTAACTCAGCTGTAAGACGTCCTCAGCCCTCTTCTTTGAAACTGATGAGCCCTCCCAGCAACAATGACTAATAAACCTGCTTTGATCTATTATCTGGTGTAATTTTCCCTATACTTACACTGCAGGGTAGTCAAAAGCCGATCAGTTCTAATAGCAGACTGTAATACTAAATGGACTCCATACTATTCACCATATTATGCACCAAAGTATTAGGGCATTTTGTTTGAAGTCACAAAAAATTCCATGCTTTTCTGATTTATGATGCATGGCTTCTATATATGTATAAAAGTCATGTTTTTATTACTAATATATTAAAAGATTAAAATATAAGACTGTACCCTCTTTTTTCTTTCTAGAAAAATGGTCATATGTAATCCAACATTGCCTCAAATTTTTAATGAATCTAAGGATGATCATCACCTTCTGATCCTTTGTCTCTGTCTCAGGAATGCCAAAATTATAGGCATGTGACAATAAACCTGATTTTTGGTTTTGGTTTTGTGCTGATAAAGATTGATCCCAGGGCCTTGTGCAAGCAAGACAAGCACCAACTATACTACACATCCAGGCCCTTTTGTTTAACTCAACAAATAGTAACAGAATACCTTTTAAGTGACCAACACTGAGATACCTCAAAAGCAAATTATTAATAAATATTTCTTTATTTTAATGACCTAAGCATTATTGTGAAAAATCAAAGATGATATAAGAGTGTAGGGGACAGACATACTGGGGAACAGACTGACTCACTGTACAACAGTGTTTTCTGTGTTTCAAATATTCCAGAGATGCCCCTTAAAACAGAAGGTAAAAAACCAAAAATAGCTACAAGAAGTTTCTGAAACTAACCAGATTCAAAATTCCCTTTCCTCCCAAGAATAAACAACAAAGACTGCTGAGAGGTCATTGACAGACAAGACACAGTGCAATGAAGACTCTGAACCCATGTACAAAGAAAATAGACCAGCTGAGCTTCCCCAAAGAAACAGAGACCAGCTTAGCTGTGAAGAAGAGGTATAGACCCTGTGAGTGCTTTGGAAACACAATCTTTAGCCACTGAATTTATGCCAGGCTTATGCAGTATGCCCCACCTTTGCTGACCTGTCAACCAACACTGGGGTGGACTGTTAGGCAGTGTACTGTGAGAGGAAACCTGGTAAGGTTGAACTGGATTGGAAGGACCAGGACCCAAAACAACATTAAGAGCTTAACATGTTCCTGACACCAGACTCCTGTCATGTAGCCACAGCCCCCCATAAAGAGAATTGTGACCATCAATCATGTAGGAGTACTTCTACATGCAGATGAGGCATCCCTAACATCTCAGACCAAGCCAATAGGAAGCATTTGCTGTCAGACCCCAACCCACTCTAAAACTGTATAAAAGATCCTTTCTAGAAGGATTAAATGCATGTGAAAATTACTCCATTGCCTAAGAGTATCTGTTGTATAAGAGGTGTAACACTTCCTCTTCTAGGAAGAGAATACTCTCCTGAAGCTTTAGCTGCTAGAACCTCTCCTGCACCTCTGCTTAATAGCCAACCCTTCTACTGGCTTAGCTCTGTACAATGCAATGATTCTGCCTCACAGAAGTAGCCAGTTGTTTCACTTTCCTCTCCCTGTTCTCACCCTTTCCCTTCAGTTGAGTATTCCACCAGCTCTCCGTGAATAGTGTCTGGTACATAGACATGCAGAGGACTTTGGTGATGCAACTGTCTTTGAGTCATTTCTGCTTCTGTAAGTAACTCTTCACACATATTTCTACAAGTAATCCCCATAAAACTCATTGGTTCAACAAGTTGGACTTTGATGACATCCGTACTTTAGACAGATGTTTGTTTTGTCTCCCCAGGAAAAGTCTTGTCACACAACATGGCACTAAAATAGACAGGAAGGATTAGCTTGCTCTTCCCAGAAGATGTGGAACTGAGTTTTGAAACAACAACAACAACAAAAAATATTCAGCTCCACAAAGAAATGAGAGACTCCTTCACTATCATGAAACGTAACTAAAAATACTTTGAAGAGTTTCACATTTAATGTTACATCCATATGAATATGCTAATACTTGCCATATAATCTGAATCATATTGGTTACCAGAAAAATCTCTGAAACTTACACACTTCTGTTTGCAATAGGACTTATTATCATAGTAACTGGTTCCTTTTTTTTACAGACAATAGAAACAATGTTAATAATAACTGCTAAGGAAGGGTATATGATTTGAATCTCAATGTAGTTAATTTCCACAAGCATTTACTGAGAAGTCACAATTCATCTGAAAGTATGCTTAAATTTTGAGGTGATATGAGAATACCAAGGCTTTGTTTCAACCACAAGCCTAGCTTCAGAAAAATGTTAAAGGAAATCAGTCTATTTTAAGGTCAGTACTAAGCTACTGCCATCATCTGTTCTTAATATTTATTGATTAATTCTTATTGATGAAACAACAGTTTGTATCATCATCCTTTATAATTTTAAATTTCATGTATTTTAATTATCATGGGGTGATAGTTAAATAAGACATTTATAAATACTCTTTTACTTTTGACTTAGTATGCTTTAGGATTTTCCTTTCTCCATAAGTCATTTGCCTTATTTTAATGCTTATATTTTATCTATAGAAAACCTGAAGACACAGCAAATAATACTCCTGGGCATATACTCAAAATATTCCCACTATGCCACAGGGGCACATGTGCCCCTATGTTCATAGCGGCCTTGTTTGTGATAGCCAGAAGCTGGAAACAACCCAGATGTCCCATGATAGAAGAATGGATGCAGAAAATGTGGTTCATTTACCCAATGGAATACTACTCAGTTTTTAAGAATGAGGACATCATAAGTTTTGCAGGTAAATGGATGGAACTAGAAAATATCCTGAGTGAGGTAACTCAGACTCAAAAGCACATGCATGGTATGTACTCACTAATAAGTGGATATTAGCCAAAAAGTACAGAATACCCAGGATACAATCCATAGAACTCAAGAAGGTTAACCAGCTGAAGGGCCCAGTGAGCATGCTTCAATCCTACATGGGAGGGAGAAGAAAACAATCACAGGAGGAGGACAGAGTGAGGAAGGGACCTGGGTGCAAAAAGGGACAGAGAGGAAGGACCTGGGTGAGAAAGGGTACAGGGAGGAAGGACCTGGGTGAGAAAGGAGACATGGAGGGGAAGAAAGAAAGATGATCATTTATTGGGTGGGGATAACAAGACTGAAGTCCTGAGAGCCAGCAGAATGAATGGAAACAGGCAACCTCAAGAAATAGGAGGTAGGGGACCCACCAGAATATACCAGAGACCTGGGAGATGAGAGACTCTCAGGACTCAAAGGGAAGGACCTTCAGTGAAATGTCCTACAGTGGGGAGAGGGAACTTGTAGAGCCCACCTGCAGTAGAAAGACAGGGCATCAAGTGATGGATGGGATTGCCATCACACAGACCCAGAATTGTCCCTGTCTCAAAGGACTCTAGAGACAAAAATGAAGAAGAGCCTGAGGAAAAGGAGGTCCAGTTACAGGCCCAAATTGAGATCCAGCTCAAGGGAAAGCCTCAAGACCTGACACAATTACTGATGTTATGGTGTGTTTACAAAAAAGGGCCTATCATGACTGCCCTCCAAAAGACACAACAAGCAGCTGAAAAAGTCAGATGCACATATTTACACCCAACCAATGGACAGGACAGAAGCTGGTAAGCCCTGGGGTTGATCTAAGAAAAAGCTGGAAGAAGCTGAGGAGGAGGGCAACCCTACAGGAAGACCAGAAGTCCCAGATAACCTGGACACCTGAGATATCTCAGACACTGAGCCACCATCCAGGCAACATACACTAGCTGATATGAAGCCCCCAACACAGCAGAGTACTTCAGGGTCTGGACTCAGTCATAGAAAATTCACCTGACCCTCAAGAGACTTGAGGCCCCATGTTTGGATCAAACATCCCCAGGTGATGTGGCAAATTTGGGAAGTTCAGAAAACTTAAACAGGTAGAGATTATGTTGAAAAAGTAGACCCCACTCTGTGGTCCCATTTTGTTCTGTGCTTTGATATTACTGCCATGTGATATAAGCTGCTCTACCCTACCTTGTTCTTCTGGCAGCTGTGACTTTCCAGTTCTAAAACCATAAGCATAATGAATATTTTTCCCTTTAGCACTTTACTTAATATTTTGTAAATGAAGAGGTTAATTTTTAATTTTTAATATTTTAATAGAAAAAAGTTGTAAAACTACACAATTAATTTCTACTATTATTTCCTTAAAATCTAAATACACTGCTGTCAATTTTTGCTTTTGCTGCACGCAAGAATTTAAGTGTAAAGTGAACTAGAGTTAACAAGGTGGCATAAATTATGTGGTTCTTTGGTAATAGAACTTGATAAAAGCTCCCTGAGTTTGAAACATGACAAAAGAGATGTCCTGAAATGAACAATAGAGATCTTTGGGATGTAAATGATATAAATGTTCTGAGCCATGGTTAAGCCATGGGTGGGTCAAAAGTGTACACTTGTTGTACTCATCAAACTGATAAACCTCAGGAAAATTGAAAAGCCATCTCCCTCACAAAAGCAAATTAGCAAACTCAATCACATCTGTTTTGGAACCATGGACATAAACCACAATCTTTTAGCATCAAAGAGAATGGCTATTCCAAGAAAGAAAAAGGGAAACCTGTATCATAGGAAAGAATTTTGCTCATTTTTACATACCTGGGTTATCTAAGGAGTGTTGATAATTCTAAAAGCACCATCACTGAAAACTCTAGTTTTCAAATTGGTGAAAATTCACAAAGCTGCATCCCTGGGATTCTGCTCAATCTGTATTTCACCCAACTTGCAGGCTACTACACTACTCTAGAGTCTATTTGTTTTCCTGGGAGTCATTTGCCACAATTATCACTCCTGACACAAACCTTTGGCAGGAGAAATGTGGACATGTTAAATTTTGTGATTTTTTTTTTGAGAAGACTTCAGGCTTTCCTCTGTCTCTCTGAAAGTTCAGTTCAATCCAGAAAAAAAAAAAAACAGCAATATAGCAGCCTGTCACCCTGAACGAAAGTAATGACTTTGGGCAACATCTCATCTCTAATATAGATGCCAGACCAAAACATTGTGCTGGGTGATTTTTAATCTATTTTGTCAATTTCTGAACAATGGCACAAAGGGGTTGCATTTCCACTTCTACACATAAAGCTTCTCATAATTGAGATACTACTTGTTGGAAATGTTTAAAGCATCATACTAGTTTCTATTGCTTAAGGATGGTGGTTAGGTGTTAATAGAAGAGTTAAGTGCCTTGGAATAAAGGCTAGAGAATAGGAAGCTTGAGGGAAATTGGATATAAAAACTTCTAACCTATGTCTTAGTCTTGTAAAACTCATGTCCAAACCTCAGCTGTGTACAAGTTCTGGATGATGTGAGCAGACTCTAAATTTATAAGTATAGGAGGGTAAAGACTGGACACAATCTTAGTATGTATCTTATACATATGTTTAAGTTACCTGGACCATCAAAATCCAAGGGCTTAAGCATCTAATAACATAACTTGCACAATCAAAGACAGAGAAATTAAATCATTCATTCAGCCTGCTTGTTTGATATTGTCTTTCTTTGCAACTCAGGTTCCAACCAAGAAAATCGGGCCCCCCTCTATGAGTTTACTCCTCCCATACCAAATGACAATTAAGATAATTCCACATAGATGAAGCAGGAGATTTTTCCCACAAGTTGGGAGGAGCTACGGTGAGAGGAGTAAGGAGAGGAATATGAGGAGTAAGGAGAGAAAGAGGAGGAGTGAGAGGAGAAACAGAGATGTAGGAGGATTGAGAACCACGCTTGTATTGGGAGCAGTCCTGGGTAACAACTTATATTTAGGTTAGTTAATTGGGAATCACCTATAATTGTGTGAGTATCTTGTTTAATGAGCATTATCAAACATATAAAGCCTTTGGTTAATCATTAAGCATTAGATTCTAATTCCTATCAGGTACCATGTGGATAGTGGGATGGTCTGGGCTCAACCCAGCCTTTTGGAGACAGTGTAGATTGGTAGAGCCATCTCTAATGCTGGCATCTTGTGGGTAACAAGGCCAGTGTTTGTGGCTGGCCATTTCTATCTGTGGCACTCCTGTGGCCTCTGGCTGCTTATAGTTGTGGAGCACTTGACTTCAGGCCACAGAGCAGGGTGGCTTGAGCTTGGCAGAGCCACTGCTACTTAGATGGTCGGCCAACAGAGCCCCTTTTATTAAATATTAACATCAAAACATAGACATGTCCACAGGACAGCCTATCTAGCAAATTCGTCATCATCATCATCATCATCATCATCATCATCATCTATATCATTATCAGGAGCTGCAGCAGCAGCGAAACAAAACAGAACAAAAACAAGACCAATAAAAACTGTAATGAAGAGGGTTTGAGGAGATAGGAATCCCATATTCCTCATATATATGGGATTGCAAAAAATGGTGCTGACAGAACTGTGGAAAAAGTTTGATGGTTTGTCAAAAAGTTAACACTCACAGTAAAACAGTGAATAGAGGTTGGGGACTCTTATGTTTTAATAGGTGTAAGAGTTACAACCCCAAAGGGTGTAGGGACTCCACAAAAAGACCAACAGAATCAACTAATTTGGACCCTTGGGGCTCTCAAAGACTAAACCTCCAACCAAAGAACATACTTGGGCTGGACCTAGGCCTCCCTGAACATATGTAGCAGATGTGCAGCTTGAACTTCATGTGGATTCTGAATGGGTTCTATACCAAAAGCTGTTGGCTGTACATAGGACAGTTCTTTTAGCTGGGCTACCTTTTCTGGCCTTAGAGGGAAAGGTTGTGGCTAGCCTCACAGAGACTTACAGTTCCAGGGTTAGGGGATACCCAGGGTCCCCCACCCTCTTGGAGGGGACAGGGAAGGGGAATAAACAAAGTGTTGTGGCTGAGGGTGAATGGGAGGGACACCATGATTGGAACGTAAAGTGAGTAAAATAAAATAATTTAAGAAGGATTATTGCACTACTCAATAATTCTACATGTGTTTTTTTCTCAAGAAAAATAAAATCAGTTTCACAGTTAAAAATTTTGTCCATATACTAGTGTATAAACATACACAGCAGCCAATAGGTGAAAAGGATAAAATATCCTTCACCAGAGAAACATAAACAAAATACGATATCCATAGAGTGGACTATCACCTATACAAAACCTAAACAACACAAAGCTCTAATGAAACAGTGGTTTAAGATGCAGTATAACTGAGTAAAATCCCTGGGATCAACATGGTAGGAAGGCAGAACTGACTGCCAAAATTTGTATCCTGATATCCACACAGGTGATATGATACCACAAGATACATGGCAAATAAATGCAATAAAAAAATACAGTTTTCTAAGTCATTCACTTGAGAACAAAGGAAGGATTTGATTCAAAGATTAAATCTCATGTCTTCTAACTGTACTATAGAATACACAAATGACATAAACAGCCACATCACAAAGACATGACTAGGACATTTGCCTAAGAATATTCCTGCTTCTTGTATCAATCTACACAACAGAGAAATAGACTGTTAAAATCCATGGGTCTTGTATTGAAGAGATAGGTTATTAAATTATTTGTGATTATTGATTTGTTATTTTCAAAATAAAGAATGAAATGTTGCTTTATAATGCTGAATATCAAGAATCTATATAAAATAGGAGAAAACAGAATGAGAAAGATGAGATGTAGGTGGGTAACTAGCTAAATAAATATTGACTTCATTCATTTTAGTAGTTCTCAATATTTTGTCCACTATTTTTCATATTATAGTATAATTTATTTTTGAAACTAATTATTTTCTAATTATAATTTTAAATTAAATATCTATGCAAATAGTAATGTTTGAAAATACATGTTTAGAGGTCAGAGATTTCATATCAAACACTATTTTTAACATGATCAGTAAGTTATAATAAGTAAATATTTAAGCTTTCTCCTTGTCCAGGACAATGCAGTTTATCTAATATTCTTCTTGCCTGGAGGTACTATCTAATATCTGTTCAAAGTATAATTCCTTCTGTTTTATGAGATTCAATATTCTGAGAAAAGAAGAGAGATATTTAGGTACCAGGCATGTTGTTGGTGTTTAAGTAATATGTGATATTTCTCTGCATATCAGAAAACCAGCCAGTTATTTCTGTTCTGAATAATTTGGGAAAACAAAGCTAGTTTCCCTTATCTCTTGAAATAGCAGCATTTCTTTCAAACACAGTCCCAACAGATAAGCCTGTATCTCTCTACTGTGTTAAAGACTGCTCTATGATGCAAGGAAACAAATTAGTATTTAATCATTTACTGAATTCAACCTGTACAAAGAGGTTTCATTTTGTACAAAGAAAAGAAAACAATATGGAGAAAATCTGATTCCTGAACTCTTCAAAGTCTGATAATCACAACACCATTGAGATGCTTTATTTTTGATGATCTTTTATTTCAAACAATAACCAAATTTTTATGTAAATTTGATAATGAAATAAACAGAAATGAACAAATATCTAAGAAGCAGATCAGTTGTTATTTCTTTGGCTGTATAACTTCCTAGCACCTAGCCTTTACAAGGTAAAAGAAAACAAGATAGACTGAACATGAGAATTGCTAAAGAGCTTAGAGGCAATGGAATTCCAGTATCTTTTCCATAAGGACAAACTGAAGCTTGGATGATTCAGAGACTTTAGAAGTGTGAACTACTTACTCACACTGCCTACTAGATCTCCAATTCATATTTTCTCTGGCTCAGATGTCTCCTGTCTCTTTTTAAGAATATTTTTTGTCTGTCTACTTCCCCAATCAAAATGTGAGATATCACTAGCTTATGGGGCCTGAATTCTGTCTTTCAGTCCTACCTCTGTCCTTCCAGGATAACATAATGATCAATGATATATAAGATCAATTTGTATTTGCATATAACCTTATACAAACTTCCCTGTACTTTGACCCATCTCTGGATTATTCATGAGTCCTACTATAATATGAATTTTGTGGCAATAGTTACTGTACTATATTATATGAGAAGTGATAACAAGATACTATGTCTGTATGTGACCCGCGCAATCGTCTCGCCAGCAAGAACGCACGCGGACACCAGGATCCTTTTGCAGCAAACGTTTATTGCGATGTGAAGAGGAAGACCTGGGCCCCGAAAAGGCACTGCTTATATACCCCTGGAGCGGCGTGTTCATATCTGATTGGCTGCTTGCTCAGGAACGCATTTTACGCCCCGGGATGGGCGGTGACTTGGAGCGCTTTCACCACTAGCACATGCGCAGTCCACCTATTACTAGCGGGAGCACCAGATGCCAGCGCCATCTTGTAATGGCAAGTGCCATCACCGCTCACCGCGGCTCTCTGCATCTCCCCCTTTTTGTTTTATTAAGATGGAACTGCCCTTGGCCTATCTAGCGCAGTACCAATCATGACTCAAACTCAAGCCTGATCAAGCAAATTCCATCTTGGGGGAATAAGCGATCAAGGACTGATAGTTTAAGACAGTCTCCCTTACCCTACCAGGTGCAATGGAAACAAGTCCTCTGGGTGCAAGGGCTAGGGGAAACAGAGAGAGATGCAAACACCCGTCCCTCTGCAATGCAGCCATCTCCCAGGGGTGCAAGGGCTGTTTGCCTCAAATTCAGGTACCACAGCTACACAGACAAGGACCAGCCAGGCCAAGACTCCTCACCGACCCAGTGCAATGGGCAAATCCCTTGGGGTACAATGGCTGAGGAATCTGTCTACTGGCTATTTCTTTAACATGGATAACCAAATTTCAGAAGATGAACCTTGTTCTAGGGCTGTAAGTGCTTGGGTAATAACGACCTTGTCACGTTTTTGTTGAACTCTGAGTTTGCAGACCAACCATAGCGGGAACACTAATCTGCAACATAGGGCTGTACCAAAAAGGCCTACTCCCACCCACTCTTTAAAGAAAGAGAAAGCTGAAGAGATCCAGGAGGAGAGTCCCTCAGTCAGGGACAAATCCACATGCGTCGAGTTGATGGCCACCACAGCCGCTCTCAATTTTTTGAGTGTCTCATCGAAGTTTTCTGACCAATTTCCTGCAAGATATTGAGACAATTTCCTGGACAGATTAGCTGCATTATGTCTGACCAATATGGGTTTTTGAAAGGCAGATAATATGGCCCATCGTTGTTCCCCCGATATACTAGGAACCTGTATCCCTTGGATCAGCACGAGGGCTGTCATCAGAGTTTGGAGGGTCCGCCTGGGTATCATCTTCTAATATCGCGAGTCGTCACGTCAGTCGCTCTGGTAGCCAAAATGGGTTGTCTTCTTCCTGCGGAAAAACACAAACCGCTCCCCTGGATCTTATTAAAATAGGATCCGGGCCTTTCCATTGTCTGGTCAAGACATCCTTCCATTTGACCATCTCTTTTGGCCTGTCAGGCTCTAAACAGTGACGGTCAGCTGCCGTGTGGCCTTGACTGTCCAGATTTAAAAAATTAAGGGTAAAAAGTGCTATAGAAACAGTGACTCGTGGCACTGAGGGTAGAGCCTCCTCGACTCCCCCTTTTTGTTTTATTAGATAAGACTTAAGAGTGCGATGAGCCCGTTCTATAATGCCTTGTCCTTGAGGGTTATAAGGGAGACCCGTCAGATGGGTCACCTCCATTTGGCGACAAAATTGTCCAAACTTTTGAGAAGTGTAAGCTGGTCCATTATCAGTCTTGAGAATTTTAGGCTTCCCCCAGGTACTCCATGCCTCAAGGCAATGTTGGATAACATGGGCCGCCTTTTCTCCGGCCAATGGAGAAGCAAATATAATTCTGGAACAGTATCAATGGAAACATGTAAATACTGAAGTCTCCCAAAGGATGGAATATGGGTAACATCCATTTGCCAAATCAGCAATGGCCGAATTCCTCGTGGATTAATTCCTACATGAGGCACTGATAAAAATTGACAGCAATTCTGACATTGAGTAACTATATCTCTAGCTTCTTTTCTAGTTATATCAAACCGACGATGTAACGTCTCTGCTGTCACATGAAATTTTTTATGAAAATCTTTGGCCAAATCCAATTTTGAGGATAGGGCGATAGCAACCAACTTTGTGGCTCGATCTGCTAGGTCATCCCCATGAGACATTGGACCTGGTAGACCTGAGTGAGCCCTAATATGTGTAATAAAAACAGGGAATCTCCTATTAACTAAAGCAAATTGAATCTTTTGAAAAACTTTCACAAGTCTACTAGATGGTCTAATTAGCCCAGCCACTTCTAAGACTTTAACTGCATTTACTACATAAAAGGAATCTGAAACAATATTTAAAGGGCCTGGAAAGGTTTCAAGAACCTCTAATACTACCAAGCATTCCACAACTTGAGGTGAGGTCTCATGGTATTGTTTGGCAGTGACTTTATTATCAACTACATAGGCACCCACACCTGTTTTTGACCCATCTGTGTAAACAACCACTCTATCTGGGAGCGGCTTCTGAGATATGATATGTGGAAATACAATGACTTGAGTTAAGGCAAATTGTAGAATGGGATGTTTAGGATAGTGATTATCTATTTGACCATTAAAGGAGGTTACCAACACGGCCCAAACATCAGAGGTAGCAGTTCATATTTGAACCTGATGTGCAGTGTAAGGTACTATCAAAACCTTAGGCTCCCTTCCAAAATGAGTAATAGCTGCTTTTAATCCCCGAAGGGCAAGCTGAGCAACTGCATCTGCATACCATTCAATAATCTTTGCAGGGGATGCATTGGGATGGATCCATAATAAGGGCCCGTCCTGCCATAACACAGCAGTTGGTAAATGTCTGGTTTTAAAGACACATAAATTAAAAGTTTTAGTCTCATCAATGCGTTTTAGCTGGGCCTCCTGCAAAGCATCCTCTACCATTCGCAGGGCACAGCTTGCAGCCAGTGTTAGTGCCCTTGGCAAGGAAATGTGAAAATCTCCTTCCAAGATGTCAAACAAATGTTTCAATTCAGCAGAGGGAATTTTCAAAAGTGGTCTTAACCAATTTATATCACCTAATAACTTTTGAAAGTCATTTAAGGTATGTAAATGATTTCTGCGAATTTCTAATTTTTGAGGAACTATTTTCTCAGGGTAAATAACTGTCCCTAAAAAGGAACCAATTTCTGAAATTTGAACCTTCTCTGTGGCAATATGCAGACCCTGCTGTCCTAATGTAGCAATTAATAAAGGGTACGAGTTCTGCAAAATGGTCAATTCTTTATGGCATATAAGAATATCATCCATAAAATGAATCAAAAGCAGGGAAGGAAATTGTTTCGTAATGGGTTCAAGGGCCATTTGTATATACAGTTGACACATAGTAGGACTATTGGCCATGCCTTGAGGCAAAACTTTCCAATGATATCCCTTGTCTGGTTCAAGGTGATTAACAGCAGGTAAGGTGAATGCAAATCTTTGCCTATCTTCCGGGTGTAGGGGAATAGAGAAAAAACAATCCTTAATGTCTATAATCATAATCCTTCACTGCTTAGGTAAAGCAGAGAGCAGAGGTAGGCCTCATTGCACTGAGCCAAACAGCCACATCTGCGCATTAATGGCCCTTAGATCATGGAGAAGTCTCCGTTTTCCTGATTTCTTTTTAATAACAAAAATAGGGGTATTCCAAGGAGAAGTAGAAGGCTCTAAATGACCAAGCTGTGCTTGTTCTTCAATCAGCCTTGTAGCAGCTTCTAATTTCTCAGAGGATAGGGGCCACTGAGGAACCCACACAGCTTCCTCTGTAAGCCAGGGTATGGGCATAGAGCCCTCAATGGCAACTAGGGAAAACCCAGACCTTGTCTTCCTGTATTACTTTCTTGTGAAATTGGGTTTAACCTTCCTTGTTCTTTTCTGCCAAGGCCTTTTCCTTCCTTATATCCCATCCTTTTCATAATATCAATAGCTTGTTGAGAGTACTCATTAGTTAATGTCAGTCCCAAATCTTGCAAAATGTCTCTTCCCCAGAGGTTAATGGGGAGAGGAAGCACATAAGGTATAAAGTTTCCTGTCTGACCCTCTGGTGTCTGCCAATTCAAGGAGCGTGAACTGACTGCAGGGCTGGCCTCATATCCCAACCCTTGTAAAGAGTGGGATGATTGTGTAACAGGCCATGCCTTAGGCCACCAGTTCGAGGAAATAATACTTTTATCAGCTCCTGTGTCTAAAATCCCTGTAAAACTCTTCCCTTCTATTGTTAATTGTAAAGTGGGTCTAGTTTTGAGATCCACTACCAAATGAGCAAAGTCAGTTCCTGAAGAACCAAGCCCGTTGGCGCCTCTAGGCACCCCGGTGGATGGGAAACAATTATGCAAACTTGGAAGAATAACCAATTGAGCAATCCTATCTCCGGGGGAGATAGAAAATATGCCTTGTGGACAAGAACAGAGAACTTGAAGTTCCCTGGTACAGTCTTGGTCTATCACACCAGGATGAACCACAAGCCCCTTCAAGGTAAGAAAGGAGCGACCTAAAATAAGGCCGACACTTCCCTCAGGCAGAGGACCTTTAAAATCAACTGGGACAGGTTGCATGCCCTCATGTGGCATTAGTAAGAATTGGGAGGTGGAACGGAGGTCCAACCCTGCAGAGCCTCTTGTAGCTCTGCAGCTAGAGGTGTCCCCGGGTTGCAGGCTTGTGTCCCATATTTTTGGGGGCCCTGAGACCTGGGGCCTTGATACCTGTTTTTGGAGTGTCTTCATCTCTTCCTGCTGGGGAGGGATCATGCTGAATAATCTTTCCTTGAATGTCCCTAACCGAGTGACATTCATTGGCCCAATGATAGCCCTTCCTGCATTTAGTGCATAGCCCAGGGGTTCTCCTTTGCATGGGAGTATGACATTCTCGTTTCAAATGACCCAGTTTGCCACAGTTATAGCATACTTTACGGCTGCCAGGACTTGAACGGTTCTAGCTTTGCAAAATAACTGCTGCAAGGCCATCATTGGTCAGTGGGCCTCCAAGTCCTCGGCAGACCTTTATCCAATCTGTCAACCCTTTGCTTCTTCTAGGGGTAATTACTGCCTTGCATTCTGGTGACGCATTTTCATACACCAGTTGTTCTATCAGTGGTTTAACTCACTCTGGGTCTCCAAAAATTCTGCCTGCTGCTTCTGTCATTCTAGCCACAAAGTCTGAGAATGACTCCTGGGGGGCTTGAAATAATTTTGTTAAATTTCCCCCAGCCTCCCCCTTCTTAGAGAGGGCTTTCCATGCTTTAATAGCAGCAGCGGAGATCTGGCCGTATGCTCCCCAATCATAGTTTGTCTGGTCGGCAACATACTGTCCTTGCCCTGTTAATAATTTGAAAGTCCACTGTCTCTGGTTGCCTTCCGCATTAGCGTTGGCCCTTGCCTGTGCTTCAGAAGTATCATGCCATAAAGCTTTCCATTCCATATACTGTCCCATATTAGGGAGGGCAGCTTTTACTGTATTCTGCCAATCGCTCGGAGTCATTGCCATAGTGGCAAATCTCTCAAGCTGCATAACTGTAAAATTAGCATCAACTCCATATTTGTTAACCGATTCAGCAAGTTCTTTGATAGGGGCATACTCTACAGGTGTGTGGACACGGCCTCCCCCGTGTCCTCAAATACCGGAAAGGCTTGTAACATCCTTCTTTTGTCTTCCTTTGAAAGGAAGGAGTCTGAGCAGCACTTGTCCACATAAGGCGGAAGTGCGCTGGGAACAGTAGGTTGGGAGGGCGCGACAGGCCGAGAGGGCGTGTGGTTTCTATCTCTCATTTTCCTTTGCTTTCGATTTCGCAGCGGCGGCCGCTCATCTGGATGGTATCTTTCCTCCTCATAGCGGGCTGTCTCTTCATCTAAGTCCTCCCCCTCAGAGGAAGTTAGCTCCTCCGACTCAGAGCCATCAAGCCCCAAGCCTCCAGTTCTTTTATTGGATAAAGAGGTTTCTTTTCCGGGGCCTTTTCTCCTTTCTTATGTTCCTCTCCCAGGGCGTCCTTGGAAGGGTCTTTTTTCTTAGGCGTGCCTTTTCGTTTTTCTTTGTGAGCTCCCAACCATTTATCCCGCTCTGTTTCTGACATGCCATCTTGCAACCCCTCTAGCACTCCCTGGCCCACCGCTGCAGTCGAGCGGCATTTCTCATCCTGCAAAACCAGAAGGAAGAGAACGAGTGCCGCTAGCACAATAGTGAGAGCTTCTAGAGTTCCTGCCAACTGGGGAGGGAGACTAGATAGATCAAGACCAAACATGCCTCTCAGAGCTTATCTCTCAGAGGATCCAGTTCTGAATCCTCTCCGCGAGCGGAGGGTCTCCTTGGAGCCGGCGATGGTGAGTCTCCCGGGTTTCAGCACCAGCTGTGACCTGCGCAATCGTCTCGCCAGCAAGAACGCATGAGGACACCAGGATCCTTCTGCAGCAAACGTTTATTGCAATGTGAAGAGGAAGACCCCGGGCCCCGAAAAGGCACTGCTTATATACCCCTGGAGCGGCCTGTTCATATCTGATTGGCTACTTGCTCAGGAACGCATTTTACGCCCCAGGATGGGCTGTGACTTGGCGCACTTTCACCACTAGCACCTGCACAGTCCACTTGTTACTAGCGGGAGCGCTGGATGCCAGCGCCATCTTGTAATGGCGAGTGCCGTCACCGCTCACCATGGCTCTCTGCATCTGTACGGTAGAAACACTATAGAAGTACTTTCTCAACTGGCAAGTTGGTTCAATGCTAGCTATGAAAACATGATAACATGAGTTTGATTATTGGAACACACATAAAAGTAAAAGACAAAACTTGCTCCACCAAAATTTGCCTCTGTCTTCCATAATTAAATGGTGTCACTATCATGTATACATACATACTAATAAATAAATTCAAAATTAAAAGAGTCCTGAGATCAAATGAGTTTGAAAATGTATACACATACAAATGTCAATAACTACAACAATGTAAATCTCTCCAAAAATTTAAAATGCCAATAGTATTTATTACTTCCCTAAGAAACCCATATGTATCAGCTCCATATTTCAAAACAGTTTTTAAAGAGCATATTTTAAAAGTTCTCCATTCCTTAGAACATTTTATCCATAGCTTCACTGACATATCATAAAAGCAAACATTTTTTCAATCCAGCAAAGGAATCAACTGACCAACAATCGTGCCATCCAAGTGGCATATGACGGATTTTGGAATTTAGTTACCTATAAGGTCATGAGCAACATTGAGATGTTGCTGGTGGGTAATTGCAGATCATTAGTTGGACAAGCTGCATCCCCAAAGCTTTCTGGACAACTCTCAGAAAGCCACACTAAAGAGTTCCCACTTTTAATCACTTGTTCATAGCTCATATATAAGGGAAGACCTCCTGAATCTGTAACAGTCTCCTGCTTTAGTATTTAGTATTTAGTATTTAGCATTTAGCATTTAGCATTTAGCATTTAGCATTAAGCATTTAGCATTTAGCATTTAGCATTTAGCATTTAGCATTTAGCATTTAG
>NW_021604564.1:2816586-2817528 GCF_004785775.1 Grammomys surdaster | reverse complement strand
TTTAGCATTTAGCATTTAGCATTTAGCATTTAGCATTTAGCATTTAGTATTTAGTATTGGCTTTCTGGATGTCATCTAGGAGGGAATGTGAACCATTTATCATGGATTATTGTCTTAGTTAAAAATTTTAGAAGTGAAGGAAAACAAGAAAATTAATAAGCAAGAATTTAAAATAATGTTACAATGAAAAATAAGTATTTTTAAAGTAGTAATTTTAAATAAAATTCATGACGAAAAGCAAAATTTTGTAGCACTCTGGTCTAAGTGGCCTGCGGTTCTAGTGAGTCTTTAGGTCCAGCAGGATATTGCACCTAGAGTATTGTAGCCTGTGTGGTCTTTTGTTTTGGATGCTAACCTTGCCTCTGGAGTGCCGGGTACCAGTGCATTCTGGAGTCCCTGGTGCCAGAGTGGTCTCCAGGAAGCAGACAAAATGTGAGCCAGAAAGTAGAGTACAGGGAGCAAGGTACAGTTTACTACTGCTGAGTCTGCTTACAGGGAACTGGTAGACAAGGGCTTGGGGTGGAGGAAGAGTCCTACATGGTTATCCCTGTTGCCAGGCCTTGAGTACTGCAGGCCGAGTTATAGTCCAGAAAATGGAGTGCAAGAGACACAGTACAGTTTATTCATAATGATAAACTATAGTATAAAAAATTAAAATTTTTAATTGTTCATCTGGCTCTCACAATATCCAGAGAGGTAAGCATGTACTGTCTAAATGAGTTTTATTTACTTTGTTGGTATTGATGGTTATAAAGCCAGGGGTCAAATATATTCATAATACTAGAAACAAGATTTAATTTCTAATCATAAAAATAATAGTAATACTTATGAAAACCTACATTACTAATGTTATGCTTTCATCTGGCTGATATATGAGTTCCAAAAGGGCTCTGTAAAAGGAGGAATATAGGCTTGCATAAAAATCATAGGAAAGTAGGAAGA
>NW_021604564.1:2815661-2816186 GCF_004785775.1 Grammomys surdaster | reverse complement strand
TTTCTGAAGACTAGTCTTGAACTTTAGCTTGTTTCTGAATAAAACCTTTGTTATTCAGAGAGATTTTCTCCTATTTAAGTATTTGCAAGATCTTGTGACCAGGAAATTCACAATTAAATAGTTATTTTTCAAAATTATCAGCACCTCAAAAGTCTTTCCCTGAAATCAAACTTGGTGTGGTGGTTTGAAAGAAAATTGCCCTCATAGAGTTATAGGGAGTGGCAATATTGGAGATGTGACCTTGTCAGAGTAAGTATATCACTGGGGATAAGTTTTGAACTTTCAGAAGCTCAAGGCAGGCCCAATAAATCTTGCTGCTCCCTGCGGATCTAGATGTAAAATTCTCTGTTCCTTCTCCAGAACCATGTATCCAGCATGCTATCATGCTTCCTGCCTTGATTATAATAGACTAAACTTTAAATCTGCCCCAATTAAATATTTTTCTTTATAAGAGTTGGTATGGTCCTGGTGTCTCTTCTCTTCTTCTTCTTCTTCTTCTTCTTCTTCTTCTTCTTCTTCTTCTTC
>NW_021604564.1:2795717-2815651 GCF_004785775.1 Grammomys surdaster | reverse complement strand
TCTTCTTCTTCTTCTTCTTCTTCTTCTTCTTCTTCTTCTTCTTCTTCTTCTTCTTCTTTTTGGTTGTTTTGAGACAGGGTTTCTCTGTGTAGCCCTGGCTGTCCTGGAACTCACTCTGTAGACCAGGCTGGTCTCGAACTGGTGTCTCTTCAAAACAATAAAACCCTAAGACACTTCCTGAGAATGTCTTCCTTACATAAGTATGCAATGAACATCTACAGTGGTATAGAAAATATTAAATACTGGCTGTTTAGTAAAGAGATCAGTCTTTATCTTGGCTCTTATGATACTTAAAAGTACTGGTGCTGATAAGATATGAGCGAATTGAACACAAAAAATTGTATATATAATTTCTAATTTTAGCAGTATCTATATATAAAAATAGGAATATCTGTGTGGACTTAGGTAAAAAGATTTGAAAAGATTGAAGTTGGACACAGCTGCTTTTTGAAGATGTAGTACTGAAACTAATCCAGAAAGTGGAATATGAATTAAGATGGAAGGTGTATTCAGAAATGAGAGAAGATGTTGAGGAAGATGAATGCCACTCCACATAAGGAAAGTATAAGAAAAATTTTGGGAAGTTTTGAGGAGTTAACAGAGAGTCGGGGTGTGGTGTTCTGGTGAAGAAGGCAGATAGATGTCAAAACAAGGTCAGATGACTTAAGCAACAAAATTAGGTTGTAGAAAATCTCGATACAGAATTTTCTTAGAGAAAAGTTTGGCATCATTGTACTGTATATGTTTTGAAAAATATTATGCTATTCTATGAAGATCAGATGTTGGAGTTCTCATAGAGGGTATGAAACTATTTTCAATAGAAAAGGTACTAACAATTTATTGCATGTAAGTAGGTAAGAAGTAAGTCTACCTTGTACCAGAGTGGTAGTAGTGGAAACAAAGTAATTTATGTATTTCATAACTGTGGAATTAGAATTTCAGAATGCAGTAGTTTCGGGACATAAATAACAAACATTTTCTAATATGTTGCATTTGAATGTGTGGAATATGGTAGTAAGAACTACAGTTTACTAAGAAATACACAAGATCATAAAAAGTTTCATTGGAGATCACAGGACAATGAAGTTACTCAGGTAAAGAACACAAAAAGTAGGAGTGGAGGAAGTCCATAATATTATTAAAAGACATACAATGTTTACAGTATAAAGATATGAGATAGTGTCCTGGGTGCTGTTGCTGCGTGACACATATTGGTAGTATCTTTTTCAACAATTAGGCCTTGTAGTTCTACAAATTGATGCCATGACCATGTTTCAGTTAGCCTTACTCATATGATTGCCACCAACCAGTATTGAGACTGATCTTACCAAAAATACTCCTCATATCTGTGCATCAACAGGCCTGGCCAGGCACCTAACTCTTTTCTCTGTCTTGATGTGATTTTACAAGCACAGCAACATTGATAGAAACAGACTTCTTATGTGGAAGCCCAGGATAACTACAGCTGCATCTCCAGTACAGGCAGAGCTCCTCTTATGTGCTTAGACTTGAAAGACACAGGTGATCTCAATTTTGTTTTCTACTGCCAATCTACTTATTTGACACAACTAACTAAAACCTAGTCAATACTTAATGAAGGGTGACTTAGACTTATGTGTATTGAACTGAAAGAATGGTCAAAGAATTTGTAGTCAATGACATAGTTTAAAGTGGAAATGGCTCCCCATAGCTCACATGTTTAAAGTCTTTAGCTCCAAAATTAGCAGTATTCAGAGGTGAGACCTTTGGAAGTCTATGTATGCAATAATCTATTTGTAGATTGAAAGCTTAGTGAGTTTAAGAGGAGGGACATTTATATATAAAAAGCAAGTTCACTCTGTGACACATTTCCATGAAAGGGCTAGCAGTGACATGTCACAATATATCTACATGCCATGTCTCTATAGAAGTATGGTCAAATTCCTATGGACTGGACTCTCTCAAAATGTGAACCAAAATAAATTTTTCCTCTTACAAGTTGATTATCCCAGATGTATAATTAGAGCACTAAGTTGCTGATTGGATCCTCAGAGATGGCTCAGAAAGTATAGGTAATTTCTATATAAACATGATGCTCAAAGTTTAATTCCTAGTTTCGTTAGAAAAACAACTTCCTAAGGTCATCCTCTTTCTGAATAGATGCCATGGAATGTTGCTCAAGCAGACATATGTACACACACACACACACACACACACACACACACATGCTTACATGGTGAAGAATGTTGTTTTCTGGAAGTCAAAGGATGAAGTATTTTTAGATTTGCTTAGCAGAGCCTTTATTTAGCAGAAACATTTCACTTTCTTTTTTATGATCTCCCCCTTTGTGGTTTTATACAGGAATTGATCTGCAGCAAACAACCCATGTTACTTACTTTAATTTATAATTGATTATGTAAAAAGAAAGAGAATAATATTTACTTCCAAGGAAAGTCATTTAGAGCAGAAGTAACTCAATTTATGAATTCAATATTGCAAACTGTTGAGCCAGCTTAGGGAGAAGCAACTGAGCTTTGAAGATTGTTTGTCCTCAACTGAATTAACTTGATGCTGTCAATCATTTTTTTCTTCAAAGTATTTTGATGAAAATATAATGGAACCAAAGTAAAATATTTGATTTTTTTGTCAGAGTATAAGTGAGTGAGCACTGAAGAATGGGTCTTCAAGAAATAATTCATGATCTCAAAGAACTGAAAATGCCAGAAAGAATGTTGCCTTCTAAGTGTGGGACAGATGAAGCCAATCACTCTCAATGTGTCCCTGTGTATGTCATCTAGTAAAAGGCAGAGTCATCAGCTCGTATTCCAATCTGTAAGGTTATAGATAATTCTCCTTCTAATCATTTCTTTTTATAACGTTTCATATTCTTAGCAAACTTCTGTCATTTTGATTTAAGAACTGGCTGGAGAATTGCATGGAAGCTACGGACATGAAACATGAGATTGGAGTATGAAATACACATGACTATAATCACTTTCTTCTGTTTTCTGCTTGGGGTGTTCTTTATTTTGTCCTAAATTCCTCTATTTCCTAGGATACTTTCTAAAGTTACATCAACAAGATTATTTTTTTCCTCATAGGTTTAAGAACAATACAGGGGGTCTGCAGATGCAGAAGAAGAAACTATGGGAGATTCTTTCTGTGAACACCTCCTCACTGTGCTGAGTGACGGGCCCTGCCATTATCTGCATGCAATTTTATCCGCACATCCCCCTATGGCCCTCTCTACTACTCTTTTCATGTATCCCCATCACTATCAGGTGTGGAGAGCCGCATAGTGCTGCGTCCTTAAGATGGCGCCAGTCTCCGCCTTCCGTCACCTGTTGGTTAGTGCTCTTAGGAGTAAACAACTCCTTATTTGGCTGTGGCTGGTGATCTGGCTTGTCTCCGTGTGTGTGGGCCTATCTGCTGTTGCGATGTGGCAGACGGGGGTAGGCTAGTCCTAGAGTACTTAAGTTTGGGAGACCCCCCCCCCCCCGGGGTCAGAAGATTGTTCAAGGTTCCTGAGTAAACTGCTTGGAGAAGAGCTCGTGTGTTGCGTCTTCCTTGCTGGAAAAGGGTGGGCGCAACAAGTGGTGGCTCATATGGGGATCTGAAGCTCAGAACTTCAAGCAGTCAGGGTGGTGCACCGGTAAGTTCCCAGGTTACGTTGGGACAAGGGAAGGTCCTCAGTAAAAGAGACAATAAAGTTTCCGGTAGGAACGATAAAGTTCCCAGGTCAGTGGGACGAGATAAAGTTCCCAGGTAAGTGGGATAAGGGAAAGTTCCAGAGGTGAGTTGCGACAATAAAGTCCGCGGAGCACAGCCATTTTGCTCTTCTCTGCAGACAAAGAAAGAGCTGACAAGTTTACATTGTTGCAAACGAAAAGTGAAAGGCATGGTGTGTCAAAAGTATAGTTATGGGCGCTTCTCAGTCAAACCCAATTTTTTGGCTCTTCAGGAGCTGCTGTTATCTAAAAATTTGAAGCTTAAGAAAAGCACCCTTAAAAGGTTTTTAGACAAGTGCAATATCATTGCTCCTTGGTTCGCAGTTTCCAGTAATATAACTATCACTTGTTGGGATAAATTGGGAAAGGATCTAGATTTTGCATGGGGTCAGGAAACGCTCAAGTCAGGGGACAGACCTGTGTGGAAGCTTATCAGGAACTGTTTGGAGGATCACAGGTGCTGCAAGGCAGTAGAGGAGGGACAGACTGCCCTGGAAATGCTGAAAGAGGAGCACTCAATTAAGTCAAGCAGGAAGGAGGATTCTGATACAGACTGGTAAGATATTGATGAGGAGCTTCGAGCTCTGATTGAAAAGGTAGAGTTAAGGAAAGATAATTTAAATGCCTTAAATGATTTTCAGAAATTGTTAGGGGATATTAATTGGGTCAGGTGTTATTTAAGGTTACCAAATTATGAATTGAAACCATTATATAATATTTTGGTAGGAGATTCGGCCTTGGATTCCCCTAGGAAATTAACAGAGGATGCAAAAAAAGCCTTGCAGAAAGTTGAAGAAAGATTGCAGAGTGCCTTTTTGAAAAGATGGGATGAAAGTCAATCCATTAGGTTATGTATTTTTCCCCCTTATAGTCAGCCCACAAGACTCTTGTGGCAGGATGGTCCATTGTTATGGATCTATCCTAGGGTGTCTTCAGGTAAATCCATTGAGCACTATCCTTCTGCTGTGGCTACGTTAACCCTAACTGGCATTCAACAGTGCTTGCAATTCTTTGGAGTAGCTCCAGGAACCATTGTGGTACCCTATTCTAGTCAGCAAGTTAGGGTTTTGTGTGGCACCATTGATGATTGGGCTATTCTCCAATGTAGATTTAATGGGTTAATTGATAATCATTATACTAAACATCCCCTAGTATCCTTTTTAAAAGAACATCCCGTGGTTTTTCCAAAGGTTACCTCTGCTGTTCCTTTGAAGGGAGCACCCAGTGTGTTTACTGATGGTTCAAAAACAGGCTGTGGGGCCTATATGGTATGTGAGAAAGAGCCAGTGTTGTGTCAGTTTCAACCTGGTTCCCTTCAAATTGTTGAATTGAAAATTGTTATTGAAGTGTTTAAAAACTGTCAATTTGCCTTCAATTTGATTTCAGATTCCGTCTATGTGGTTAATGCAGTTAAAATATTAGAAATAGCAGGCCCCTTAAAGATTAGTAGTACCGTATGTGCCTTGTTGAAAGAGTTACAAAACTTGATTTGGCAAAGAAAAGAATGCTTTTATGTCCAACATATTTGTGCACATACGGGTTTGCCCGGGCCGTTAAGTAAAGGAAATGATGTGGTTGATCAATGTACTCGTAAGGAATTTATTTTCCTGAGTTTGTCCTTGGAGCAAGCAAGACAGTTTCATCAAACTTTTCATGTCAATGCTAAGATGCTGCAAATGAAATTCCACCTCTCTAGAGCAGATGCTCGAGAGGTGGTTTTGGATTGTCCACAATGTATTGTGCATCATCATCCCCCTAGTGTGGGAGTAAATCCCCGGGGATTGTTGCCACTTAAGATCTGGCAAATGGATATTACCCATATTTCAGAATTTGGGACACTTAAATATGTTCATGTGTCAGTAGATACCTACTCAGACATAATCCATGCTATGCCCTTAAGTGGTAAGAAGGCATGTAATGTCATCGCCCATTGCCTGGAAGCTTGGGCCTCCTGGGGAAAACCCCAGCAATTAAAAACAGATAATGGACCAGCCTACACAGCTCAGACTTTTGCCTCATTTTGTAAACAAATGGAGGTACAGCTTTCTCATGAATTACCTTATAATCCTCAGGGACAAGGAATTGTGGAGCAACCTCATCACACCTTAAAAGAATGTTTACAAAAGCAAAAAGGGGGGAATAGGCCAAGGCTGTACCCCTAAAGAGAGGTTATCTCTTGCCCTTCTTACCCTTAATTTTTTAAATTTGGATATTCATGGCCGCTCGGCAGTGGACAGACATCAGGACTTACATGGTCCATCTATGGACATGGTGAAATGGAGGGATATCCTGACAAGCTCCTGGCGAGGGCCTGATCCCGTGCTGACATGGGCACGAGGTTCTGTTTGTGTTTTTCCTCAGAACCAGCAAGATCCAGTGTGGGTGCCCGAGTGCCTGGTGCAGAAGGTTCGCCATGAAGACCTTCCTGAGGCTCGCGATGATGATGGTGACAGTGACACCAGGGTTAGAGACTGAGGGAGCTGGAGGCATCTAGAGAACCCCTGCTTTGTGACATCTTCCTCTTGACCAAGTGGGCGGGTTTAGGTTCCTTGGCTATACTCATGGTATTAGCCTCCTTTGTCTGCCTGTGGATTATCTGTAAGATCAGAGCTACACAGCACCAGAATGCAGCCATGATTGTTCAAGCCCTTGCAGCCTTTGAGGCTGGACAGTCCCCCCAAGCTTGGCTGGAAGCCATCAAGCCTTTAGTCGTCACGTTCAGGTTGGGAGGCTAGGCACTGCACTTGAGGTATGCTGTCAGCTGCTTGCAGCCTCAAGGAGAGCAAGTCTGATAGATGCAGGTTAGTACAGTCCTTTTCCCCAATTTATCCAATTTCTCCCGCCTCAGAAAAAATCGGTACTGGATGGGTCTGGCACTGCCTGGGTAGAGATACCTTGGAAGGGCTAGTACAATGTCCTTTTCTCTCCTTCTGAGATCAGACCTCTACTCTCACCTGTTTCGTACAAAAACAAAAAGGGGGAACTGTGGAGAGCCGCATAGTGCTGCGCCCTTAAGATGGCGCCAGTCGGTCTCCACCTTCCGCCACCTGTTGGTGAGTGCTCTTAGGAGTAAACAACTCCTTATTTGGCTGTGGCTGGTGATCTGGCTTGTCTCCGTGTGTGTGGGCCTATCTGCTGTTGCCATGTGGCAGACGGGGGTAGGCTAGTCCTAGAGTACTTAAGATTGGGAGACGCCCCCACCCCGGGGTCAGAAGATTGTTCAAGGTTCCTGAGTAAACTGCTTGGAGAAGAGCTCGTGTGTTGCGTCTTCCTTGCTGGACAAGGGTGGGCGTGACAATCAGGCCCAAGAATAGGCTCTAGTTTCATACTGTCACTATTTAGGACACACTACAATGTTAGTTATAGTTTATTTAACTATGCCTTCAGCTTTATAAGTAGTTCTCTGTTAATTTTTTGGCTATGCCACACAAGTATATCTGGAAGGACTTCTGTGTATATGGCTTAAAATATGTATACTGATGTCATTTAAGTAGGCAAAGAGCAGAAGCTAGCTTGGGATGTTCTCATTTCATAATCTCTCTAACACCTGAATATATATACAGATATAATCTAAAATCTGTAGAGGATTCTCGGTTGTACGAAAGCCTCAAAGATGGTATACAGGTACCTTATGATAAAACCATGATTCACATGGATTATATTAGTAGCCCAAAGGATAACAGAAATGTCATAACAGCTCATGGGTGTCTACTGGTATCAAAGTCTAATATTCTCCATCAGCAGAGGCAAGGAGGTCAGCCCCAGCAAAATTGTGTCATTTCTGAGCCCAAGACTCTGGCTTTGGTGGATGCCTTTTATTAGGTCAGTCTCAAAGCTATACATGAACTTTCCCTTGTGAATCATTCTGCCTCCTACCTGTCTTTGGTGTACCTAATACAGACCCTGCTACTCTTTGGTTCCCTTTTCTAGCTTTTACTTGTCTCCTAAAAGAGTGTTTTCCTTATTCCATTTTATTCCCTTCAGATTTCCATGGAGTTCTCTTTTCTTACTGCATTAGATTTAGATTGACCATTAAGCCCAGAATACAAATCATTAGCCACTGAAATAAATGCTTTCCACAACTTTCCTAGAGGGAAAATATTTGCATCCTCTGCTTTAGTGAAGTAAAGGAGAAGCGAGGCAGAATTGTTGTACTACTAAATGCCTTAAAGATTTAAAGGAAAATAAAAGACTATGTCTTAATCTTTGAGTTTTTACACTATACTAGTTATACAGAAGGTCAGATAGAAGGTGAAAACAAACTCTTTAACCAAAATTGTATCAAGAATAACAATGTATAAATATCAACCCAAGAAAGAAATTTAAAATCATTTGTTGGAGTAGGTAACCCATGGTTTACGTAGGAAGGAAATGTGGAGTAGTAACTTAGGGAGATAAAGTGAATTACTAGAAAGGAAGCAACCAGGCAGGTACCACACATGCCATATAAGTATTGAGCATCCAGACAGTTCAGGTTCAAGCTGAGATGCACAGAATTTGATGACAACAGAGAATAACTGTGTTTCTGAGGGTGAGGAAAAGTTAGAAAGAAGGCTGGCTAGTCTTTGTGGTAGAAAAAATAAGAAGTGTCTGAGTACACAAAGACAAGAAAGGTGTATATTTTTGACACAATGACAGACATTCAATAGCATATATAATAAAGGAAGCAGAATGTTTATATATGAGACTCAGAATTTAGGGCAGTGAAAAGATTTATCTATTTTTCCATCATTAGTAACTACACTTCAAACTTAACAAGTCTTCTGGCTCTGAGAACCTCTATCATTACCTACAAGTATAGAAAACCAGCTTTCCTTCCTCAGTTCTGTGGGAAAGCACTGCTGCTCTAAGGAAGGAATCATGACAATTACCAGACAAAGCTAATACTTAAAACATCCACTTAGGTTCATACCTTGTTAAGAAAATGGAGAGATCTCCCATGCTCATGGATTGACAGAATTCAAATAGTATAAATGACCATCCTACCAAAAACAATCTACAGATTCAACACAATCTCCATAAAAATCCTAACACAATTTTTCAAAGACATTGAAAGAGCAATTCTCAAATTCATCTGAAAAAGCAAAGAACTCAGAAGAGTGAAAACAATTCTTAACAATAAAAGAACTTCTGGGGAAATCACCATTCCTGAACTCAAGCTATACTACAGAGCAATAGTGATAAAAACTGCATGGTATTGATACAGAGACAGATGCGTTCATCAGTCGAATAGATCTGAAGACCCAGAAAAAAAAACAACCGATGCACTTATGGACAGTTGATCTCTGACAAAGAAATCAAAAATATACAATGAAAAAAAGAAAGCATCTTCAATAAATGGTGCTGGTCAAATGAGAGTTATTTCTAACCAGAAATATAAGAAGCCAAGAACAGTATTTGGAGCTGTTAGCAGAGGACACATTTGTTTACCAACAGATGAATACATGGCATGGCAAGAGCTCCTAATGGATACCCAGTACCAGGAAGCTTCAGACCAAAGCAGCTGCTTTGACACAGGACATCTACTGTATTCTGATATAGAAAGAAAAGTGATTGCCTCTATGGGCATAAGTATTACATTGCAATACTTAATTGCTTATAAACTTGCCATTCAATGTTAATTTTGAAATTCTTTCTCATCATAAAATATAAATATTTCTCAATTCGATAGAAAAGTTATGTTAGAAAAATATTGAACTGCACTTAAATGATATGAAAAGACTTCTGTCAACAAGAGGACCATCAAAATGACCTGTATTGACTTATGTGTCTATGATTAGCAGGTAAGCTCTTTTTTTTAATTATAATTTTGAAACTCATTTTTTACTGTGCAAATAAGTCACCTACAAAGTGTCTTCTCATGTAATCTAAAGCAGAATAAAGGTAGAAGTAAACACATTCTGTCAAAAAAGAACAACAATTTCTAGTTTCTATGACTACTGAATTACAGTTATTAGCAACAAAAATATAAAAGTGAAATGAGCTTGTCAGTCAGAGAAGAAAGTAAAAATAAGTAGATCATTTAATATATATGAGGAAATTACAAATATATTAAATTTAAAGTGCTATGTGCCATGAACACATGAAACAAAAAAATAATGTAGCATATTCCAACCTGCAAATGCTACCTGAGTTAGAATAGGTCTCCCAGGTAAGATAGTTATACTTAAAAACAACATTAGAATAACTAAACAAAGTTTTTCATAAGCAAAGCTTGCTATGTTCCAAAGCATTCAGATGAGTTGTAATTAGCTGATTTACTTATTAAGTAAACCAAAGATACATACTGTTCTGATACAATTGAAGAAAACCACTCAGAGTATCCATGATAACTACTATGTTTTATGGATGCTTCACAGTATTCTAAATTTGATACTTGTGATATTTTTATTAAGTGTACACTATGATGATTTTAAAGGTTGATATAATACTCATCAATTAAAAATACAAATGGCAACAACAAAATATTTGCTCATTGGACTATCTGTGAAAATTTTGTGTACATAGATTCTGGCAGTTCAAATTGGTCTTGGTGGAGGAAATGTGTGGGTAAGGAAATAACATTAATCTATGAATACTTAGATGTTGATTAAAACATATATAAAATTCTCAAATAACTAACAAAATTAGAAGGGACAGAGATACTACTTTAACAAATGAGCCTCTTTATAGGCTTGCCACTATATAAAGCATGTGTTTCACAAAGTGTTTTATAATCTTTACATGAAATTACTTTGAGACATTGCCATATGGAAAACGCTATAGGAATCCAGAAACAAATAAAGAAAGAAAAAGAATATCAACCAATATGTTTTAGAGTTTATAACGATTCAACTCAAGTAAAGATAAATGAAAACATTATTTTTCCTCCATATATGTGTGTGTGTGTGTGTGTAGTGTGTGTGTGTACACAGTTACCTTACCAGTCTAAGTGAGGAAGTAGAAAAGACAACATTTAGAAAGAAAATGATAAGTAGAGGAGGGACAAGAAAAGGTGTGGCCAAGGGTGCTATAAGATCCACAGCCTTTTTCTCATCATTATTTTTAATCCTATCAAATATTTAACATCTCTTTTAAATGCTAGACACTCTGCTCTAGAAGCTACAGTTCTTTTCCTGAAAGGAGCTAACAATCTACTTGTGGAGAAATTAAAAAAAATAATAATTCAGCAAATATATCCAGTGGGATAATTTGGCTAAACACAGAATCCTGAGGAAGAAATTAGAAAAAGGTATAAACTTGTCTAGGAGCAGGTGGGAATTGAGAATATTATTCAAGGAAGGTTTTCTAAATAAGCTGTCATGGAGTAAGGTGAGTCCTGGGGGAATGAGTATGAAACCATGGAATCCATTTCAGCATTTATATATGAAAGATTTCAAGTATTTATATATGCAAGATTTCAGTATTTATATATGAAAACATGGGCAACTGAAGAAAGGTGTGGGCACAGGTGAGGAATGAGAGAGCTAACTCTGCCCCACATGGGATGTGGCATTAGGTGAGCTAGTAAGGGCAGTACTGAAGAGATCACCCTGGTCATGAGTGTATGTGAGATCTGGTCTGGCAGACTGAACAACTCAGCTATAACCCAGGCCCAGGTCCAGGGCAAAAGTTAACACACCCCAACCTCTATTCCACCTATAACCTGCAGGTTTATATCAAGGCACTAGTCCTGTAGAATCAAAGCTGTAGTATTTCTATGACAACAGGGCAAGAACAGGATATCCTAGAGGAGTCTTGGTGAACGTCTAGTGTTGTTGATATAGTAGACACTACAGGCCTTCAGTCAGACCAATGAGTCATTATAATGAAGATTTGTTAGGAAAGAAGTGTGAACAAAGGTGAATACTGCTAGGGCACCGAGACAGTAGTGGGTGGGTGTGTGAGCACCCTCACAGAAGTAGGAGGACAGAGGGGGAGATAGGTGGTTTGTGGAGGGGAAACTGGGAAGGGGGTAGCAATTGAAATAAAAAGTAAAAAATAAATACTGTGGGATACAATGTGACACACTACAGCTTTCACAACAAGATGTTTTTTGTTGGTTGGTTTGGTGTTTGATTCGTTTGTTTTGGTTTTGCTTTTGTGTGTGTGTGTGTGTGTGTGTGTGTTCTTGTTTGTTTTTTTGTTTTTCTTTTGGCAGCAGGGGTTGCAAGGGCAGAGAGCAGATATGTTGGGACAGGGAGATGAGTGTGATTGGGGTGCATTATGTAAAATTCATAAAGAAACAATACAAAAGTTAAGTATATATATATATAAACAGTGACCAGGAGACTTATGGGAGGGAAATAGAGGAATATAGTATTTATGTTAGTCTGTTTCTTCAGGTTCATTTCTGAATTGATTTTCAAGCTTTGGTAGTAAGGTATTCTTCTCTTTTTGGTATACAGAGAACTTTTCCCATGGGAGTGTGAGGTCAGTTTTTACACAGAACAGAGTAGATTTGAGAGCTTCCCTATATCTGCTTTTTCTCACCTGTTTACAGCTCTTAATCAACAAAATATCCCAAGGAACTATTATTGATTGCCCAGTTATAGACAATTCCAATAAAATCAAATTCTTTCTAATTAATTAGGGAACATTAATCTCAGGCCTGGAAGATGAAATATTTCAGAAAAATAGTATGAAATTTGTAGAAGTAATCATAGAATCAATGAAACAAAACAGAACACAATAAACATATCAAGGCAAGTTTGTGACTTAAATGTTACAACTGCATGCACTGCAGCCTGAGTGAATACTGTCTTTGAGGTTTTTGCCAAAGAACATAATTAGATTCAATGCTTCTTGTTCATCAGCATTGAGGCTTCATAAATGAATATGAAGAGCGTTGTAGCAAATGCCTAATGTCATTCTTTCTAATACATAGATTATCTTTTTCAAATGGAATTTACTCTTTCAGATGTTTCTTTAACTTTATGTATGATATAAAACTACTTTATCATTTGATAGTTAAGTATATATACAAAAGTTTCTAATTACACAATAAAATGAGCCTTGTATTACCTGAACATCTGTGCAAATCTTCTTTCTTTAAAATAGTATTAAAAATAAACAAGAGAACACTGGCAGTAAAAATGGTACTTTGTAAACTCTGAAGCACTTGTGGCTTCTAAAATGTCAGATTGCCTAGTTTCTAAGCATCAGAAAACCAGAGAAGATGAGAAGGACCACAAGCCCATCTGTGCTCTGGTTGAATGGGCTAATGAAAACAGAAGTCAGAGTATTTACTCTAGGCAAATCAAACAAGTTGAGTATGACGTTTAACAGCTTAACTCTCTGGCCTGGCACCACCAGCCCTCTCTATGGAATTTGTCCACAGAAAAGCAAACACTTCATAGTGAACAATCTTTACAGATTGTTAACTGTATGAAGATAATTGATGCTCATTTAAAACATCAAAAAGTGTGAAGCAGTGTAATTTTCCAAGATTGTGGTGTATCTCAGTGATCAGATGACAGCTACTGACACTTGAAAGAGGGATAAGAGTTGATATGGACAGAAACAATTACCAAATTCATATTTTTCTACCTCCTAAAATTGATCCAACAGTTACCATGATGCAAGTGGAGCAAAAATCTGATGTCACATACAGTGATGCTGGTGGCCATTTAGAAATTTGGAGAAGTAGATGAAACTACTATTCCTATAGAAGTTTCTTATTCTTGGAATTGAGACTCTGAAGGGTGTGTTACTGTTTGGTTCCTTCCAGGAAAGGCAAGACACTTTGTACCAGTGGAGTTGCTAATAAAACTGATGCTTTATTCATTAGAGTTATTGTGTTTGAGCTCATACAGAAATACAACCATGATGGGGCTCAATGTTTATGAGCTTTTTAAATGGCCAGAAAAACAATATCAGCAACAACAACAATAACTACTACTATTTTCTTTTCTTACATGAAATTGATGTCATTAGTGGGGCTTGATTTGATGATGTTGCTGAGGGTGATACTAAAGTCCAGAGAACAGTGTTGGAACTGATCAATTAGCTGGATGGCTTTCATCTCAAGGCCACATAAAAGTCCTGATGGCCATGAACTAATCTGGTATTTTAGATCTAGCACTGATGAGGCCAGGGAAACTGGATCAAAACATTGAATTCAGTTTAGCTAATTTAGAGGGTTGGAGACACATCTGTAAGATGGATGCTGCTCAATGAATGCTCTAATAAGTTTGTAATCTGAAAACGGTAAACATTTTTAGAGAAGGATTTTTTTGAAGCCATAGATCATCAAGTCCCACTCCAAATTCATCACTGTCCTCTGTTACATAACATAAAACTGAACTTCAGAGGCTTTCAATAGAAGAACTTCCTACATTGAAATCCTATATTTGCATAACATTTTGCCACCTTAGAAAAATAAAATGGTTTTAAATTTCAAATAAACAAAAAAGTAAAAAACAAACAACAAAAGAATCCACAATAGCTTTTTTCAAATAAGGGGTATTTGGTTCCCTCTATATAGCAGAATAGATAAAAAACAAAACAGACAACAACAACAAAAACAAAAAAATGTGTATTGAACAAACTGTACCCTCCTTATTTAAATTATTTAACTCTTCTGTGCCTCAGTTTTCATTTTCTGTAATATCTAAGTAATAACACTTTTCAACACTGCAAGATGAAATATAAGCATTCAATGGGTTAAGCTGCAAATGTTATCTGACATACACAGTAGTGTTCAGTCAAATTGACTATATTTGAATTGGTACTTCTTTAAAAATTTTTGCCTTCATGATCATGTTTCAAATGTTAAATCTATCTTAAGATTTTTAAGTTTTTAACTCATAAACATAAAATTAGGTATTTTTAGTATAATAAAAAAATTAACCAATATGATTATACAATTATATAATCCATTTGTCCATTTCTGAAGACAGAATTACTACATCAATCAAGATTCATGAAAATAACTTAAACTAAAGCATGTGATGAGGTTTGAGAGACTTTCCTAAAAATTAAAAAATGAGAATACAGATGCTATTGTGAACCACTTGAGGAGTTTCCAGTTCACAGTTGACAGTCTAATGCTACAGGTTCATTGTTTTATATAAAGGAAAGTAGTTACTTACTGAGTTGTGGAACTCTGTTTCTGCCTTGAAGGATTAATTACAGTATAATAATGGACTCAGTAAGAAATGTATGAGAGTAAAATACATGTATTTACTGTAATACTAGGATATGATGCAGTACAGAAAGTCAGCAGCCCTATCTTATGAAAGCCACTTGAAAGCATTAATGGTTTCCAAATGTCAAAACAACATGACAATTTAGTTAAAAATAGTTTTAACAAAACACATGAAATATATATTTTAAAAGACTAAAGTTCTCATTTTTAGCCAGTTAATTTGAAGCTAAAAGGATTCTGATGACCTGACCCCATTGTACCCCTGTCACACAGACCAATTTCTTGGCACCAATACAATAGAATACTACAGTCCTGAGAAGCAGCCTTGCATGGAACTCAATGCTTTGCAGTTTCCACTTGTATACAGATTTTCTGTTTAACACATGGTCCCATTCAATAGCTTAGGCTGGCCTTTAAATTTGCCACAAGAGAGCTGGGATTAAAGTCCTGCAGTACATCACCCTCCTTTTAATTTTACCCTTTAAACGTGTGTGTGCATGTGTGTACATGGATATACACATTTAGCAAATGGTATGGGCTCACTAGAGAATTTGTGACCTCCTAGAATAACTGTATACTGTGAACTATAGAAATGCTGTCTTGGAGGAAATTTAACAGAATATTACATTGCATAATAATGGAGCATTATAGTGCGAAATGGCATGAAAAGGTCAGTAAACTGCCCAAGACAGATCACAAGTAGAGTGAAGTAAGGGATAGACTGTCATGTGCATCATTTAGTTAGTGTTCACATGTTATATAAACACTCATGCTTACCATCCAATGGTACAGACACACAACCCAGATATAAAGTGAAAATGTCTTTAATGAATGTTTTCCTAGGCACAGGCCACTTTTCGTGATACATGAAAATGTTGTATTGCAATGACTTGTTCTGCCCCACATTTTGGGGCCACTATGTCCTGGCCTGCTAGGGTCAATCAACAGGGCCTAGCAAAAGAGAGAGAGAGTGGGGATGGAGGGCCAAAGAGGCAAAGAATGGAGACAAGACAGAAAGTCTGTTCAAGTCCCATTTATTGAAAGGAAATCATGGGTATATATAAGTGCAAGCAGGGGAACGCAGCTGAAGACACTTTACTATGTGCACCCTGCAGCTGGGGGCAATAAACAACAAAACAAGATATGTAAGAAAAGCAAGATAATTATCAGAGTGTGCTCAGCTGTTGTGGCTGTTGAAAACAAGTCTCTTATCAGGGTTTATGGCCTGAGATGGTTGCAAGATGATAGCCACTTTCTGCTAGGAGTCAGCTCCCAACAGGTCCCCCTTTTTAAATTTTTTTCAAAAGAGAAGGCTGGGAAAACTTACAGAAACTGTGCCTGCCTTAGGTCAGAACAAAGGACCCCAGCCTTCCTTTCCTGTCTGGATATTCAACAGCCATTGGTTGAGCTCCTGACTTAGGATGGTGAGGCATCCCAGCTAGGGGCAAGGGTCTTAAGGTGTTCTCTTACCCATCATTGACTATCAGGCTCAGCACATAAGTTAGGGGTTAATCCTCATCAGTCTCGATGACAGAGGTTTTAAAGTCCCCTACTTCCAGCCTGTAATAATGGACCTGTATGGGTTTCATTTGAATAGGATTCTATCTGTTGTACCATTTAATAAATTATAACTTCATCTTAGTAACAATTATACAGATTTCTACCAATAGATTATGGCTGTGTAATCATTTTTAGCTCTTCCTCCCTGTTCCAATAAAACCATTATTTTTCCCTAGAAAGACAGCCTAATATTAACCACCTCAGTCCCTAAGTCCAGGGAATTGGAGCACCGACTCTTCATTAACTTCTTCAAGCTGAATATGGGCATTGAAATATTAGAAGAGGGATGAACGGTAAGGGTAAATTTAAAAGGCTCTGATGTCTGTCTTAACTGCATCCAGCTGGAAATCCAGGACATCAGTGGACATGCAGGTGATAAGAAGATTCATTCACCAAGGCTGTATATTCTGTAATATACAAATCTCAAAATAAATTTTAGTATCAAGATAATTTCTTTGTTTGATTCTCTGGTATCTATTCTTCTGGAGGCCTACCTCTGCCATGTCTGATCCATATAATTCTGGAAGATATAACTACTACCTTAATGACCTCATCAGAAAAACACATAGAAAAACCTTTTTCCCCAAATCTGCCTATCCTTGAGCCAGTAACCAGAAAAGTCTTTACATTGACCTTTTATACAGAGGACAAATATAACTACACAACTCAGAATCACACCCATTGTAAAAGTTAAATAAATCTAATACAACTGACTAACACTATCTTTCTGTTCAGCTCTCTGCCTAGAGCAACCTTCTATTTATTTATCTGTTTGGCTCTCTTGACCCAGAGCAGCCTGAAATTTACTCCTCATGTCTTTAACGCCTTTTTCACCTGTTCCTGCTGACTTAGTTCTTGCCCCATTTTTATTACTATTTGTTAGTATTCATTCACTTCTGAATTTTTGGCAAACCCTTCTTCCAGTAATGTCCCTCACTTGGTCTCTCGTTCTTGCTGCCTCGCATTGAGTGCCGAGACCAAGCCAGCTCTATCAGTCAACAGGTTCTCCAGTGCAGGAGTGAGGATGCACACTTCCAATTCCCACTGTATCCCACTTACTGGAGCTCCAAACTTGAGGCACCATTATGTCTCGACCCTTTCTGCCCCATGTTTGGGGGCCACTATGTCCCTGGCCCACTAGGGTCAGTCAACAGAGTCTAGCAAGAGAGAGAGAGTGGGGATGGAGGGGCAAGAGATACAAAGAATGGAGACAAGATAGAGAGTCTGTTCAAGTCCCATTTATTGAAAGCAAATCATGAGTATATACAATCATAAGCAGCGGAATGCAGCTGAAGACACTTTACCAGGTGTACCTTGCAGCTGGAGGCATTAAACAACAAAACAAGATAAGTAAAAAAAAACAAGATATTTATCAGAGTGTGCTCAGCTGTTGTGGGCTGTTGAAAACAAGTCTCTTGTCAGAGTATATGGCCTGAGATAGCTGCAAGATGATAGCCACTTTCTGCTAGGAGTCGGCTCCCAGCATTGTATTTCTCAGCAAGGAAAATAAACTGTTTAATACAAAGGAAGATCAGTAATGGTGACTAATGTGATATTCTTGTTGTTTCATAAGTAAAAATCTCAATAGAGACTTGGTTTTTTCCTTGTGTCAACCATATACAAAATTTGGAAAATTGTTCAAAATATAGCTAAAGTCACTTTTGCTTTGTTGTATGAGTATTATGAAATACAAAAAGTGATGTTCAAATTTTGTTAAATAATTTGTTTTCTTCATTCTATGGTTGATACTTGGATATGATTTATCTATCTATCTATCTATCTATCTATCTATCTATCTATCTATCTATGTCTATCATCTATCTGTCTCCATCTGGGGATATCAAAGTGTTCCCATTTCCTCTACTTTCCTCATTAAATACAACTAATATGCCTTGGAAATATATATAAAACTAAAAAGAACTTAGAAAGGTGAGAGAAATAAGTATATTCACTGATGATCTTGAGACTATAGAATAGCCCAAGTTCTCTACATTTTCTTTTTGCCTTAAAACTCAAGATTAAAGCTGAATTTATTAGCACTTCAACAATGTTTGCAGGTATAGTCAAAATAAATGAAAAACAAAATAAGCAAACAAAAATAAAAGCCTTCTCTCTGGTCACATGATCAATAAAAAAAACCTACATAGAAAATAGAAAACAGCCCAATCAAGTCTGAATGGTAAGCAAAGAGTTCTGTTCTCTTGAGGTCCCAACAAGGTACCATAATCCTTTTCTAGGGTGATATGAGAAAAATGCATAGGTAGAACTCATATATCTGTTAGTGAATCCCAATTCTACACAAGTAGACAGATTGAGCATGGTAATCTAAGATTCTAACATTATTCAATGTTATGAGATGACTATCTCATTTCTTCATAAATGAAGTGGGGAAAGAATATTTCCTCTCTCGGCAGACATCAATAAGGCCACTTTACATTAGTGTCAATGGAAATAATGTGGGGGTTTTGGGGCACCAGCTTTACCTACCTGTAATGTTTCCCTATCACTAAAGTCAAATGTTGCTGCTTGACATCACTAAAGTAATATCATCTTCTATGTGCCAAAGAAGGGTCATAATAGATTAGCTAAAACAGAACCTTTGAGTAAAACCCATCTCATTGTGATGCCAAAATGCCAATTTTTCATTGAGAAGTAACTTGTGTTTTAGAGATAAGAAGACAAAATTTCAAACTATGTGAAAAATAGTTGATATCAAACATTGAAATGGTAGACAAAATAATTATGAGGCAAAGATTTTAAAAGCAGCCTTAGTGGAAATGTTTCAAAAAGAAAACTTGGACTATGACTCTGGCCATGGAAACAGGTAGGCTAACTGCATCCCTCCATCCATTCCTTCAAGCCGAATACCCCAGCTTCATTGAAAGATGTGCAGCAGATCACCTATAGTTTCTCCTCCCAAATCTTTAATGGATATTATAGATGTTTCCCTCCTAAGCTCCTTCCTGACTGGACTACTTGCTTGCTTTGCCATAGCCACCACCTCCAGCAGGTACTCCTTGGGATTGATTCTACAGGGCATTCTAGTCATAGAAAGAAGAGAACTGAAGATCTTCACTATTGAGAACTTCCGGTGCTGCTTCTAGGAATTTGGCCTTTGTTACTGGGCTCAGACAAGGAAGTAGGCTCAGATATGAATATTATAAACAGTGACCATGGGGCTTTGTTTACTACTTTGCTGAATTTATTACCTTGTGTGATCTCTTTGCTTACTACTTTACGTGATTACTTTGTCTTTGACCATGTGTTTTAGATGTACCTAGAATATATAAAAGCAGGCTGGAGAAAACTAAACCTGCTTCAGCCTCAGTACAAGTGGAAGGCATGTTATAATTTTGTCTGTTTTTCTTTTTCAATTTTAACTCCCTTGTTTGAGACCCTTTTGACTGAGTGAGCTGGCTAGGTAACTTCACCACCTCTCCAGAGCTTCTCCAAATCCAATCCTCCAGGCTTCTTCTTCTTCTTCTTCTTCTTCTTCTTCTTCTTCTTCTTCTTCTTCTTCTTCTTCTTCTTCTTCTTCT